>NC_039279.1:6928630-6993743 GCF_003368295.1 Carassius auratus | reverse complement strand
TAACAAATTTAACGCATGCCACAGGCACTATTAATCTATTCAGCCTTCTCTTGCTTGGACCTCTTGTTCAGAGCATGGCTCTTTTTCCTTCATGAATCAGAATGCTAAACACTTTACCCTGTAGTTCAGCAGAGGTGTCTCGTATAGGATTTCCGGCAGGCTGCTTGACCCCATTAGGTTTCTTTTCTGGTGTCTAAGCTCACATCGGAACACTAGCCACATTGATGAATGCAGCGTGCATTGACTTATGTCTCTTAGACTCAAGAGATTAACCTCTTAGTCCCACACGCCTGAGGAGGGGGTCCTGTCTGAACCGTGAGAAAAACTTAAAGTCATTGTTGGCTTCTCTTTAATAATGCCACGTCTGTGGTTAAATGTCTATTTCACAGATTTTATGTATCTGCACAGGGCACTGCGGTTCTTATATAGGACTATGAAACCACAGTGGGAAGGACCAGAATTTCTCAAGACTCTGCAGTGAATTATTAAATTATAGCAGTCTGTTGTCTGGAGATTGTCAGATCTATGATGTGGCATAATACATCTGGACGTTTGGTGGACTCGATGGCTAAATGCTTCATTTTTTGATGGCTTAGCCGATGCCAAATCTCGTTCTTGTCCTTGAATCCTAATGTATACCCTGATTTTGTTAAAAATTTTGTTTTTAGTCTTCTTATGTGTAATTTATCTAAAAGAACTGAGAATGTGTTGGTCATACTGTCGTGTTAGTCCTGGACTGTTTTACTGGATATTGTACCATTTTATCAAGATGAAAAGCCTCTAGTTGTCGGCAAGGTGAAGAAAATAGAAATCTACTCCCTGCTCTTAGGGAAGATGTCAACTTTCTTCAAATGCAAACCTGTTTGGATATAGGAAAAGGCATAAATAGCTTATTAGACTGCATTATTGTCATTTGTTGCTCACAGGCCTGGGTTTTATGTTCTTAACACAAGGTAATGATTTTCTGTGCATTGGCCGTGGATATAAGTGGTTTCCAAAGCACAGGCCTGCCATAAATACCATGTTTCCACATCTCATGTTGTTCTAGTAGTTTAATCAATACTAATACAGTTAGTTTCTATTCTGAGAATGTCCATTTATCTCTGTCAGTAAGATTTAACTTGCCGTCAATGTGTTGTATTTAGTTATTCTTGGTGTTGTGTTTTTTTACACGGTGTTTTTTTTTTTTAAATACATAAAGACCATAACATTTATAAATATATTTTCAAAAGATCATATAGTAGTGTGCTTTATCATTAAGTAGCTAAAGCCTAAAAATCAGCGCTAAACCCTAAAAATATGATGTGACAAATATATAAAAATATAACACAAAAATAACCAATTATAAATATATAAATAGAAATGATGACTTAAAAAGAGGCTGAATTGCAGATTAATGAGAGACGATGTGTATGCACTGTATATTATTAGAGGAATGTGTGTGTGAGTGATGAACAGTAGATGTGTCCTTGCTCTGTACTGCCATTTATGGTTGGAGGAGGCTGTCTGAGACGCAAGTTCATTAATAACGAGTGAAAACACATTGCTAGATTTAAACTGGAATGCAAAAAATGGATCATTAAACAGTCTGCAGGACTACAGGTGTATGTTCATTTAATGGGAGATTTCTCTATTCACCGTCCACTGGTGGGGAATTACGTATTGTACCTTTCTGTAGTGGAACATTCATATTTTTTTGTGCCTTTGTGTTGACTTTTTCATGGCATGGTCTTATATTCCCCATCTTTTCTATTTGGAGATATTGGAGAGTTTTTTTATTTATTTTTTTTTATAAAGGCTGCAATTATTTGAAATAAAAGAAAACAATCAATTAACATATTGGTATATTATTATGTTAAACATAACTGTTTTCTATTTTAATATATTTTGATATTTAATTTATTCCAGTCACTTTTGCTAAAAATAATGATTCTTTGCTAAATACTTTTTTTTTTGCTTGGCTTTCAAAATTAAAAAATCTTATTGACTCCAAAATGACTGAATTATAGTATATATGTGTAACATGAATAATAAATGGCGGTGGAACAAGAAAAGTTAGGAAAAATACCACCATCATGTCGTCTTTCACTGTCAGTTTTTCCTTAGTTTTTTTTAATAGAATCACTTTTGGCCTTTTAGGCTCTCACTTTTGACATCAGTCTCATGCTCTCTCTTTGTCATCACGCTTCCCACTTCTTTCTACATGGCTGGAAGCTTAACGTAATGAAGGAATTCAGTAGTGCCAGCTGCCAAACCTTTAAACACCCTCCAGCTGCATCTAACCCCCTGTCTCACTGAAGCCCTCAACCTGTCCTAGGCATTCATATCTGTCCCCATAATATCACATCAGACTGACAGAACCACCAACCTGAACATCAAACACAGTGGAGGAGAGCATGATTACATTTGATGACTGCATGCGTTGACAACCCGCTCTAGTCTGAGCCCTTTTGAATTGAAGAATCTTTCCTGCAGCTGGTACTGGGATTTTAAATTTATCAGCATTTAGCTGAGCCATTTAAAAAAAATCTAGAAACATGTTTTCTAGACATCATGCAGAGAAACAGTGTGTCAAATGGCATATCAGGGTAGCAGTTATTCCATCACTCAGCCTCCCCCCTACATGCTTCACAATGGAACCTAAAATGTCACGTCCCCCCTGTATTTCTGTACATTAAAATGAAGTGTCATGTGGTACGAACTCAGACTAGATAGCGGCAGGGTTGTTTTGTCAAAGTTCGCCATGATAGATTTTGAAAACCAGGCTTTAGGCCATCAGGGAGACGAGGAACTTGTCAATGGAAACTCTTCCCTGCTGTGAACCCTGTCAGTATTTTGACGCTCTGCTGCGATGTTCAGGTGTCTTGTAATGCAACAGTCTCTCTTCTGTCAGCAACCACAGATTTGTTTTGCAAGTTTTCCCATATAAACGGAACTAAATTTGGCAAGAAAACTCTAATTATGTTTTTTTTTTTAATTTAAAGAAGAAACCAATCCGATGTATAGTTGGCATTTGAGGTTTAATACTATAGAAAATCAGTTTTTTTTAGTTTTTTAGTTAGTGTTTTCAGCTTCTTTATTTTCATATAAAAATACGGCATCCAGTTGCATCAAACAGTGGTATGATGTGATAATCATAATTAACAATCGCAATTACATTTTCAAGGGAATATGAACAATTATGATTTTTGAGCTTTAGTTTGGAGATTAGATATTAGACTCAGTCTAGTGTGTGTGTGTTTATTTGTATACTTGTTTTTCTATTCTGGTGGGGGCTTAAACCTGAATACACACAGACTCATGGGGACTCGTTTCACGGTTGGGACCTAAATTGAGGTCCCCACAGGTAAACAAGCTAATAAATTACACAGAATGAAGTTTCTTGTAAATGTAAAAATGCAGAAAGTTTCCTGTGAGGGTTAGGGTTAGGTGTAGGGTTGGTGTAGGGCGATAGAAAATACGGTGTGTTCAGTATAAAAACAATTACGCCTATGGAGAGTCCCCACAAGGATAGCTGACCAGACATGTGTGTGTGTGTGTGTGTGTGTGAGTGAGTGTGTTGTAGGGAGACACTATTGCATCATTTTACAGTGCTTTATTGAAAAACATCCCACCTCATTTATTTTTGCTATCATTTCAAAGTGCAGTCATTTTGACAGAAACTTTTTTAAAAAAGGTAAAATGAAAGGCTGCCATTTGCAGAAACATGGCGTGTAGGAGTCTGCCTGTGATTTCCCGCTGTTCAATGTGTGAAACTCTTTGATTCGTATAAAATGGCTCCTGTTCATTTTGTAATTCTTGCATTTAAAGGGGTATTTCACACTAAAAACTAAAATTCTGTCATCATACTCCAACCTCAAGTTGGTCCAAGTCTGCAAGTTTTTGTCCATGCAATGAAAGTCAGTGGAGTCCAAACAAAACTGGACCCTATTCACTTTCACTTTTCAAATGAAAACTAAAAATAAAAAAATAAGTTTATTCAAAATATGAATAAATACCATAATAGCAATTCATGGAAGAAAGAAAGTCAAACAGGTTTGTAACCACACAAGGATGAGTAAATGATGACAGAATTTTTATTTTTAGATGAATTATTCCTTTAAGCTTTTGAAATATTATGTAGCACGATTTGGCACATGAAACCATGAGTACTATTACCGCTATCCATATTTAAGTCTACAGTGGCTCTGTAGCTGTTGACCGTGTCATTTTAATATGAAATCCAGTCTCCGGCTGTCTTTCCCTGTCCCTCTTCCTCCAGTGTTTCTTCTCCATCCAGCTGTTGAGTTAATTGGTTTTCCCTCCAGCCTATGAAGGAAAGTAATGAGACTGCGGTTGGTACGACGGGACCCTCCGGCAGCAATCTGCTGGGGAAAGACTAAATTTTTCAGTGCTGTTCCATCTCATTCCTCAGCTCACCGATTCCATCACAAAGCCAATTCACACTGTTTCCCATCCCCTCCCTACCTCATTACTTGCACTTCTTCAACCGACATGTATTTTCACATTACATGTCAACTTTTTTTCCTTAATCGCTTCTGTTAGCAGTCAGATCCCTGCTTTAATTAGAAGTACATAGTGTTTGATTGCTGGGACTTGAACAGAGCCATTTGAAGACGGATCCCGTGTTCCTGTGGTTCAGTAGTAGAGCATTGCGTTAGCAGTGCAAAAGGTTGTGGGTTCAATTCCCAGGGAATACACATTTTAAAAAAAATGCCAAGTGCAAAGTTAAAAGGAAGTAAAATTAGATGAGCACCTCTTAACCTGGCAGAACACCTGAGGGTCTTCTTTCTCAATTCACGGACTCGCCCGACTGCACCTGGGTGTGTTGATGGCAGAACGTCCTTCCTTAGGAACTGAATGTGTTTACATGCCTGCCAGTGTCGACAGGTCTCGCATCAGCAGTAAACTGTTTCCTAATGAGACGCTAATTACAGCCTGATAAGGTCAAAGCCGCAAGGTCTCATCGTAATTAGAGAAATATTCAGCATTTCAGTTCTCTGCGCGGCTGAAGATAAACTAGAACATTAATATGGGCTATGAAGGGTATGATTTGCTCAAGGTGAGCTCAGCCTTTAACAGGACTGGCATATAAAATTGCAATTGTAAAAATGCTCTGGTCACACTTGACACAATAGCTGTCGACAGATAAGATCTTTAAATTATAGGCTTCCCTTTGAATAAACACATTTTCGGAGCCGTAAATCATGCCTGCACAGTTGTTTTACACACTTAGCAGTCTGCCTTAAATTAACATTGTGTCTGAAAGACGCTGTAAACTGCTTTGTTTCTGGTTGATGAGCGCATTCAGAGTTTCCAGGACGACTGGAGAACTTTGTCTAGATGTCGTTCCTGAATTAAAAAGTGTGTCAGTGTTGGAATAAAGAAAAACAGTTTGACATTTAGATGGGGCTGGGAAGTAATGCTAGCTATTTACAGCGGAATAAGTTATAGTTTGCCATCAGTGAACGATGCAGAGCAATGTGGAGCAGACGTCAGAGGATTAAAACATTAGGCTATTTTTATTTTATTGTTACATATTATTCAACAGCCATGATCTTACCCACCCGTTCTAGCCTATTTAATCTAATGTAGAATTTTGGTCGCAGGGGAATCATGACGGCGACTCATCATCATGATGTCTGTCCATTCTCTATCGACTCAACCCTATTCCAGATCTGTTTTGATGTTTCTTTTTTTATGTAAAAAAATGGCTGTAACATAATATGGTTTCTTCTGAGAGTTTTGCAGATCTCTTACCTGAGCTCTAACACCAGATCAACTTTTGTATTTCCTTGTATTTGTATTTCACTTTTATACATTTTATTAATTCACAGGTTATTCATTTGTATAACCTCACCAGACTAGGAAACCTCTCATATCCTTTGGCCTGCATACTTCATACAAAATAGCATGCAAGTGTTTTTGAGCATATTTTTCTTGTTTTGTTTTTTTTTCTCCTCCCTCCTTTCCATCCCTTCTTCCTTTCTTCCCCCTGCCGGGTTAATGCATTAAAAAGTGAGAGACTTTGGCACTGTTTTGACAGGCCGACAAGTGAAATACCTTCAGTGGAGGAGATAAAAGGAGTCTGGTGTCCAGCGCTTACGGAGGAGGCGCAGATGAGCTTGTTTCTGAGCACTTCAACTTACAGTCATGACGTGGGAGGAAAAAAAGTGACATACTGAGCTTCTTGTGTTGAGTTTTGGGCCAAACCTGGGAGGGTCCCGTCTCTGGCAGTGCTTAATTTTCGCACAATTGCATCCAAGGTTGTGTGTAAGAGAGTCTGTGGGAGAGTGTGTGCCAATGTGAAAATCAAATGGGAATCCAGACCTCCCTAGTCTTCCTCCAGAGCCCTGACAGCGCTCTGCGGGGCTGCCTCAACTCACACATCAAAAGCGCTCCAACCATACGGAAATGACTGAAGCAATTTCTGTTTGAGAGAAAATTACACAAGAAGGACGAAATGTTTACTCAGATGTGGAATGGAATAGAGATGAAATGAAGCCAAATGACTCCTCATACCTGTTTCAGGAGCTGATTGCTGTCTGTTCTGTTTAGGCAGGGCTTTATGGATCTCACTGGGATCTGCCAGCACAACCTTCAGTGATGTGATTGGTCTAATGGCCTGTAAAGGACAGTGGCCTGAAATGGGGAGGCAAGAAAGTGTGAAGCTGGTGGGACAGCGCATTTATCTAAAGCCCTAATCCTTGAATCTAAACGTAGTGTGCACTGCAGAGTGCTTGTTCCCCAAGGACCACCACAGCATCAGCCATAACTTTCTAGAAAAGATGAATAGAAAAGATCAGCCTGTTGTACGGTCTGTGAAATAGGAAATATCTTCAGTAATATATGGATGGAATGTCAGATATATATATATATATAATTTTTTGTGTGTGTGTGTGTGTTTTCTAAATGATCAATACAAACACTTGGATCTTGTATATTTTAAAAGTTGGTTGTCCATATGGACTTTTTTACAAATATTTTCAGTTGTTGGTCTATTATGTAAACATGCACTATATGGATGTCTTTGCTCATTTGCTCATATATGTATGTATGTGTATATACATGTATGCATGTCTTAGGGCTGCACAATTAATCGAATTTGTAATCGCAATTACAATTACAGATGACACAATTATGTAATCGTTTAAAGGCACAATTACACAAAAAAAAAAAGTTCACTTACATCATTCTGTGTGCATAAGATATGTTGTTGTTCTCTCTACAGATTATCTTAAACTGTTTTTTTTCCCAATTGTTTGAATTTCTTTGTTTTAATATAACATAATACCATGCATATATTTACTTTGGTTTGGTTTCTCAGAAAAAATAAATAAATAAAATAATAATAATAATTATATATATATATATGATATTTGAGGCTTAAAAAAAAAAAAAGTTTTTCAGGAAGAGTGTTTTCCGCTGGTTTATTTTGATATAACAATATGGCATGCAGTGGCTTCAAACAATGGCATAAAGCTGTTAAAAAAATTATTAAATCTAAATTGTGCTAATCGTAATATATAATCGCAATTACAATTTCAAGGGAATAATCGACAATTATGAGTTTTGTCATAATCGTGCAGCCCTAGCATGTCTGTGTGTGTGTGTGTGTATATATATATATATATATATATATATATATATATACATATACATGCATACATACATACATACATACATACACACATATATATTAAAGGGTTAGTTCACCCAAAATTGTCATTAATAACTCACCCTTATGCTGTTCCAAAGATGTAAGACCTCCTTTATCTTCGGAACACAGTTTAAGATATTTTAGATTTAGTCCGAGAGCTCTCAGTCCCTCCATTGAAGCTGTGTGTACGGTATACTGTTCATGTCCAGAAAGGTAAGAAAAACATCATCAAAGTAGTCCATGTGACATCAGAGGGTCTGTTGGAATTTTTTGAAGCATCGAAAATACATTTTGGTCCAAAAATAGCAAAAATGACGACTTTATTCAGCATTGTCTTCTCTTCCGTGTCTGTTGTGAGAGAGAGTTCAAATCAAAGCAGTCTGGATATCCGGTTCGCGAACGAGTCATTCAGTTGACCAAATCGAACTGAATCGTTTTAAACTGTTTGCATCTCTAATACGCATTGATCCACAAATGACTTAAGATGTTAACTTTTTTAATGTGGCTGACACTCCCTCTAAGTTCAAACAAACCAATATCCCGGAGTAATTCATGTACTCAAACAGTACACTGACTGAACTGCTGTAAAGAGGGAACTGAAGATGAACACCGAGCCGAGCCAGATAACGAACAAAACATTGACTCGTTCACGAGTCAAGAACCGTTTCTGTCAGACGCGTCCGATTCGTGAACCGAGGAGCTGATGATACTGCGCATGTGTGATTCAGCGTGAAGCAGACCGACACACAGAGCGTCTGAACTGAACTGATTCTTTTGGTGATTGATTCTGAACTGATTCTGTGCTAGTGTTATGAGCGCGGGTAAACGGAAGGCTTGAATCAAGGGCAATCATCCCAAATGACGCCATTACGTCGAGCGCAAAAGAACTGGGGAACCGTTTTCTTCAACCGGTTTATTGAATCGAACTGTCCGAAAGAACTACTGGTGATCCGAAAACCGATGCAACCGGTTCTTCACTCGTGAACGAGTCAGTCTATTGTTCGTTATCTGGCTCGGCTCGGTGTTCATCTTCAGTTCTCTCTTCACAGCAGTTCAGTCATATACTGTTTGAGTGCATGCATTACTCCGGGATATTGGTTTGTTTGAACTTAGAGAGGAGTGTCAGCCACATTAGCCACTGTGTTCCGAAGATAAAAGGAGGTCTTACATGTTTGGAACAGCATAAGGGTGAGTTATTAATGACATAATTTTCATTTTTGGGCGAACTAACCCTTTAAGATATATATTAAGATTCCACTTTAAGGTAAAAGAACTTAAACTTTCAAAAATGTAAATCTAAATTATCTGGTCATTTATAAAAAGATTTGTAAGGCTGCAATTTAGCATCATTAAAAATTTATTGAAATGTTTTTATATATTTGTAAACCTATGACTTGTAAGAATGGTTTTAATTTAATTGTTGCTAATTAATTTGTTTGCTTCTGGGATTTCTATCTGTGCAGTGTAGTACAGATGCTTATAAAGTACTTTTGGGTTGATGGGAATCTCATTTTCACTGCACGCTCAAACCTTGTATGCTCAGAGAATTTAAAACTCTTATTCATGCAGGATTCAAATGCATGCTTGGCTCTGTGATAATAATTGCACATTCAATTATTTAAAGGTCTCTGGGAAAACACAACCACTCTTGATAGGTCATTGGAAGAATCATCAATAAGCTTCAAAGTCTACTACAATCAATGTAATTAGATTTTGCATGTGTGTGTGTGTCTAATGCTTCTTGCCTTCACTTAATTGACAACTGATTTGAAATGCAGACAGCAATATGGCTGAAGCCAAATCAGCTAGGTTTGGTGTCAAAAATGAGATCCGCTGATGTTCTGGATTGCTGCCACATGGATGCTCTATTTTGGGGACACTTTAGCTTCAAGCTCCATCAGGCCATCTTGTGTTTGCGCCAACTTTAGCAGTAGTCATGCCAACCTTTGCAGAACATAATTTGGTTCCCTTTTCATCACCATTTTCTCTCGCAGCTTTAGTCTGCATCCAATGTACTTTAATGCTCCTTGAGGAACAGAGCTAACTCAACTTAGTTAAGCACAAATGAGTGCAAGCCAGTCAGTAGCCCTATTTCTCAGCTGGTGGGTTGTGACCCACTTTAAAGTCATGAATATTTGAAGCGAACTGTCATTTCCTTCACATTTCAACCTTTTCATTGTGCATTACGTGCTGGCGATGACATTTATTAACTTTTTTAGAATAAAATGGTAATGTTTGACTTGTTAAGGCTAATTTCATATATATATATTTTGTATCCACAGTTAAATATTTGTATACTTTTTGAGAAAATTAGGAAATTCAAGGAAATGTAGGATTTTTTTAAAAGATGTATTGTTTTACATTGTTTTTAAGTGACAGCACAACTGTGGGACAACTATTTTTTCCAAAATATCCAATTGTTGTTGTCTTTTTATTCGAAAAAATAAATATATAATAAAATTCACAAATATTACAAAAAAATGTATATATAAATCAATGATAAAACAATATTTTGTGACTGTTCTGTATTTTAAGTCTGGGTCATGGACTATAACTAAGGAAAAACAATAAAACCAATACATATGTGACATTAGAAAGGAGCATAAATTTTTTTTTTTAAGCCATGATAATGAAGTAGGGTTGTGCAGATAGACGATAGTATCATGTATTGACGATAGTCAGAGATATCAACGTAAGCAGATTTCTCTGTCAATAGTCAAGACGATATTAGGCTCATTCTCCTATTAATGTATTAAATTATAACAATAATAACTATAAATATTTTTATTAGGCAGCCTATTATAATTCGGCTATCAAACTGCCCAGCTATTTCACTTCAGCACCACATTACACACACACAGACACAAACACCGCGTGCGCTATACAGGATTAGAGCCTGTGGTCACTGAAGAAGTTGTAACGCTTTGACTTGGATAACTCGTTAAATCCATAAAATGAAAGAGGACGTGAGAACCACTATGGATGAGAAGTTCGCTCTGCCGCCTTGTTGTTATTTTCATGCACTCCGCACTATAATGTGATGGATGCAACATACAGTTTTGGCCGTTACAAAGTCTCCATCCTCAAACTGATGTACATCGTCTGCAGATATAAGCCCTTTACTTTTAACAAGTAATCTGAACGGCCTATATATGTGGAATATTTTAAAGAGCCCTCACTAATGGAGTTTAATTGCCACAGTTATGTTGGAGTGCATTTCATTCTTGTTTTTGTGGTGGTACGTCGAGCTCGTCATGAGGCGCGCGGCCTGGAGCGCTGCATGACTGATGCATCAGTTCAATTCAACTTTACTCCAAATATATGAACTTACCTGTTTTGAATACTTTATATTTAACGTGTTTGTGTATGTCCAATATTAGTGTTAAACTGTTGGACTGTATATTAAATCTACTATTGATTTTGACCGTTGACTGATTTTGATAATCAGTAAGACTGGTTCTTCCGTGCGCAGATGAGGCAAATTTGTCATAGGACGCGCGATATGACAGTTGCATCCGACTGTATATGAACCAGCTGTTTTAAATACAGCATTTTTATATTTAACGTTAGTTTATCAGTATGTTTAAAAGTATATATTTTTCGATTATTGGTGATTCCATAGGCTCTCTCTTGCACACCTGCGTGGTTTAAAACACCAAATAGTTATGCTATGACAAGAACAAGGAGTCTCTCTCTCTTGCTCCATGAATTCATGATAATATCGTGTATCATCGATCTCACGGGCTGACGATATGACGATTTGAAAAATGGCCATATCGCCCAACACTACAATGAAGGATCTATTAACCACACACACTCTTACAAAATATCTTTGATACTATTTAAAAAATTTGACCTTTCTCATGGTACCCACTGCTTGCCTGATGAAATGAAAAAAGTGCATGGTTACACAGATTGGACCAGTGCTCTGTAATAAGGGGCCCATTCAGAAGCCAGCTTTGCCGTCGTGCCTCTCTGATCTCATTAAGCGACTTGTCAGTCACAGCACCGCTGGAACTCCTCATTGGCGTGGGATCTCTCGCTCACCCCTCATATAGTTGGAGGAATGACACTCAGCATCATTAAAGTGGGAAGCAGAATTAATGAATCACAAACGTCTTTGAATTATAATGTTTAAAAGGGGTGGCCCTCTCTAATAAATCTTATGCTTCTGTGGCGGCAGGTAATTGAACCTCCCTTGGCCCCATTACCTGAGGTCGCATAAATATGAGTGCATGAATATGGATCAAATTGGAGAAATGGTTGCAGTGTGTGCTCGTGTGAGTGACAGGCGAGGATGGTGTCTTGAGATGCCGCCCTTGACCTGCATTTGCATTCTCATTTGACAAAGTGCGACAGGTGATGGAGCACGCTTGTGTTTTGAGTGCCGTGATTTCTGTCCATAATGAAGTGACTGATGTGTGTGAGTGTTTCTTCAAGTACGACCACCTTTCTTTCTCCCAGGAGTTTTTCTTTCTTCTTCTTTTTCTTGTGAAGGTTATATTAAAACTGAAAACTTTCTAAATATCTTTTATTTACAGTATAAATATAATTATAATAATTGTTATTCCTGTGATAGCAAAGCTGAATATTCATTGTCTCACAGTGTTCAGTCAGTGTCTCGTGATCCTTCATTCTATACATGTAATATTTCTTATAAATTTTGAAAACGGTTCCATATTTTCATCCTTTTTTAGGATTCTTTAGTGAATAGAAAATTAAAAATAACTGCATTTATTGAAAACAGATTTTTGTTGTTGTTGTAACATTACAAATGTTTTTTAGACATCACTTTTGATCACATCACAAAGTATTCCTGCTAAATAAAAGTAATAGTTTCAGTAACACTTCATTGTAAGGTGTACTTGTTGCACGTTACATGTACTTACTCTTATAATAACAATTAATTATGCATAATTCCATGCAAGAACCCCTAAGCCAAATCCTAACCCTAACCATTTATAAAGTGCATGTTAATTAATAATACTCCGTACTTAAATGTATAAATGCACTACAATGAAGACAACTTAAAATAAAATTTAACCAAATGTTCTTTCTAAAAACAAAAATCACAGTAACCCTAAAATTTTTGAAATAGTGTACTGTATATAAATTTAAATTCTGGTGTTAATTCATCCATGGACAACAGTTTTGCTAATAATTAGTTATTGCCATCATAAACTAGCATACAAAGGATTTTTGAGGAGCTACGAGACTCGTAAATAACGTAAATATGATTTAATATGAGCTGGAATTTGATCAAATCATGCTTAGTTTATTTTCTAAAGGTTCACAGGGCCAAAAATACCCATAGTTGAGAGTTATGAGGATAATGGCCTGATTTTGTTATGACGAATAATGTCCTTAATTTTTCTCTTACCAAGCCTTTATAGAAAGCAGCTGAAATTGGTTTATTTTTAGGTAGCAAGATCTGTTAGTCATTTTTTCGTTTTGAATAATAAAGCCAGAAATGGACAGACTCTTCACTCACACATTTACTCTGAGCTAAAGTGGTTTCTTGACTTTTCATTTTTAGGTCATCAACACCTCGCTGAATGAGGGCTACCTTGAATTTTTTTTTTTTTTACTTTTCAGTGAGATGTCTTGTTCAGAGCCTTTGAATTCAGTTGCTCCTCTGCAGTGTAAGAATCTGTATTTTTTTTTCTGTTATTCTTGTTGCTAATAGATTCTCAAGCTCATTCCCAAGGTGAGTTTCTGTTTGTCTGCTGAAGGTACATCAACATGCTGCATACCTTTCTAATAATGAAGGCATCCTCGAATGTGTCCTTAGCAGAGATGGAGTCATCATCTGATAGAAATGTAATTAATTCCCACATGATTTTTTTTCTCTCGCATGAATAGGCTCAGTGTGAGCTACAGTACTTAGCTTGAGTGTCTGCAAACAGTTCTGCTAACTAGAGGTTCATGCTCGGGGTACAGATAATATAGAATGAATGAGCTCACAATGCAGTCATCCATATGTTGCTCTTGGATAAGGGCCAACTGTAGTTTGTGGTCTGTATTTTTTTTTTTTTATGTATTTTTATAAAATCAAATTTTTTCATATGAGATATTTGAGAGAGTTTCTTGAAGGAATAGTTCACTGAAAAATAGTTTCTTCATCAGAACACATTTGGAGAAATTTGGCATTACATCACTAATGGATCTTCTGCAGTGAATGGGTGCAGTCAGAATGAGAGTCCAAACAATTGAAGCATCGTAATATTCCACACAACTCCAGTCCAGCTTGTGAAATAAAGGATTGTGTGTTTGTAGTGTTGACACAGGTACCAAAATTTCAGTATTCGCTACAGATACCTGTCACACACCTGGACTCATTTAGCTTGTTTTTGCCCGTGACCCAGTTTCTGTCTTCCGTGTTTAGTTTGTTTAGTTCCCAGGTGTCTATTATCTTCCTCATGTGTTCCATGTCCCTGTTAATTTAATGATTCCATCCACCTGTGTTTCCCCAATTATCTGTTGTACTTAAGCCTTGTCCTTTCAGTTCTGTTTTGTCGGGTCTTCATTACCACTTGCTACTCACTTGTTCTCACTTGTGACCATTTGCTACTTACGTGTGTCTACCTCTGTGCTCCATGTTGGATATCCCCTGTGTTGGATATATTAAAAACCTTATTCCGTTTATCCTCGACTCCGTATTCCTTCAGGCAGCGTAAAACCGTGACAGAAGACCCGACCTAATAAGAGAAAATAGAAAACTGCGTGTTCTTCCCTCCGTTTTGTTTTTGTGTTTTCAAAGTCTTTTCTTTTCTTAGTGTTTCTATGGATCCCCTCTATCGTCCCGAATTCCTCATCCTTCTGCTGAAGCAGGAAGAACGCTCTCTCGAGGACCACACCAGATGGTTTCTCCTATTAGCAAATGCCACCAGCTACCCGGACGGCGCGCTCTGCACCTTCTACAACACCAGCCTGAACTCCAAATGCAGAGCGTTGTCGTCCGAAGATGGTCCTCGAGAGAATTTCGCCGCATACGTGGAGTGGACTCTGGCGAGAAATGGCTCATCTCTCACCGTCTGCCCCATAGAGGACCTCGCCAGCCCCACTCCCGACCCAGAGACCAGCCAGCCACCATCTCGCTACACGGAGCCAGAGCCCACCGCAGCCGCAGAGCCCGAGCCATCCATTGACAGGGAACAGGATCTCGAGAGCGCGACTGACCAGGTGTGTGAGCCGGCAACACCGTGCATCGTGGGAGTCCTCGTGGAGATCGAGGGCGTGGAGGAAAGCCCTGCCCACACTCCTGCGACTGAGGGTGAGCTGTATACAGTCTCTGAAGGTCATATGGAGCAAGCTCTGGATCTGATGGACTGGTCTATGGAGGTAATCCCTAATTTTCCTGTTTCCCCGCTGGTTCCGTCCAGCCCTGATTCCCCTGTATACCCTCTCAGTCTCCCACTCCTACCTCCTCCAGTCATTTCCTCTGCTCCATTTCCGCTGGTTCCGCCCAGCCCTGAGTTTTCTGTTTCTCCGCTGGTTACGCCCAGCCCTGAGTTTTCTGTTTCTCCGCTGGTTACGCCCAGCCCTGAGTTTTCTGTTTCTCCGCTGGTTACGCCCAGCCCTGAGTTTTCTGTTTCTCCGCTGGTTCCGCCCAGCCCTGAGTTTTCTGTCTCTCCGCTGGTTCTGCCCAGCCCTGAATCTTCTGTGTCTACGCTGGTTCCGCCCAGCCCTGAGTTTTCTGTTTCTCCGCTGGTTCCGCCCAGCCCTGAGTTTTCTGTGTCTCCGCTGGTTCCGCCCAGCTCTGAATCTTCTGTGTCTCCGCTGGTTCCACCCAGCCCTGAATCTTCTGTGTCTCCTGTATTCCCTCCCAGCCTCCCTCTCCCACCTCCTCCCAAACCTGCTGGTCCTTCTGCTCCACTTCCGCTGGTTCCATCCAGCCCTGATCCTCCTGTCGTTCCCCCCATCCTTCTCCTCTCTCCTCCTCCTAGACCAGCCAGTTCCTCGTCATCCCTGCTGGTGCCAGTCAGTCCCGCAGCTCACCCTCAGTCCGCGCCATCGGGGCGCGGTGGTTCGCCGCTGGACTGCCAGTCTCCAGCTCCGCCTTGGCGTGTTAAGGCCCTGTCTCCGCCTCCAGCCTCCGAGCCCTGGACTCCTCCTCGGTCCTTCGACCCAGCGGCTCCGCCTTGGCTCTTAGCTCCCTCGTCTCCACCGTGGCCTGTCATCCCACCTGCTCCACCGGGCTCCCTCGTCCCTCCGGCTCCACCTTGGTCAGTCGTCGACCATCCGCCACCTCGGGACTCCTCTCCTCTGGTTCCACCTCGTCACTCCATCCCTCCGGCTCTGTCAGGCTCCTCCTTCCCTCCAGTTCCACCTCCATCCTCGGTCACTCCGGCTCCACAGCGGTCTGCCAGGACCCCGCCTCTGCCTTGGTCGCCTGAGCCTTCAGCTCCACCTAGGCCCTCCGGATCCTCGACGTCACCCTGGCTCTGCGGCTGTGCTGCTCCATCTTGGGCTCCTCACCCACCGGTGCAGTCTCCGCCTGTCGGCCCCCTGGTGTCGTCGACCCTTCCTTCACCATGGCTCCTCCCGCCGTCGACCCCACCTTGGATCTCCGTCCTGGCTGGTCTCTGGCGGACCATCTGGCTCCTCCTGCTCCTGTCTCCTCCCTGGCTCCTTCCTCCGTCGTCTCCTCCCTGGCTCCTCCTTCTGTGGTCCCTGTCTGCTGGCCCCCTCCTGGGAGTCCGTCCTCCACCGGAACCTCCTCCCAGGTTCCCACCCATGCCTCCCTCTGTTGTTTCTACGGTGCGAGGACGCACCTACCGGGAGGGGGGAGTACTGTCACACACCTGGACTCATTTAGCTTGTTTTTGCCCGTGACCCAGTTTCTGTCTTCCGTGTTTAGTTTGATTAGTTCCCAGGTGTCTATTATCTTCCTCATGTGTTCCATGTCCCTGTTAATTTAATGATTCCATCCACCTGTGTTTCCCCAATTATCTGTTGTACTTAAGCCTTGTCCTTTCAGTTCTGTTTTGTCGGGTCTTCATTACCACTTGCTACTCACTTGTTCTCACTTGTGACCATTTGCTACTTACGTGTGTCTACCTCTGTGCTCCATGTTGGATATCCCCTGTGTTGGATATATTAAAAACCTTATTCCGTTTATCCTCGACTCCGTATTCCTTCAGGCAGCGTAAAACCGTGACAATACCAGAATCCATGGTTCTCGGTACTAATTTAGCAAAACACAAAACTATGCTAAAAAAAAAAAAAAAAAAAAAAACACTTTTTATCACTAAAAGTAAAACCAATGCCATTCTTTATACTTATTTACAATTGTGTTTAAAGTTTTTCTACACGTAATATAATTATGAAAAACCGTAAACAAGTTTCACCCTAATTTAATTTGTCTTTTAATTAATTAAATTTATATTTGAAGTGAAACAACATTTTGATTGGATTTAAGTTTAAAATATGAATATTCTATCCATATTATTGCTTTTGCAACTGAAAAAGTCATCTTGTTTTAATCAGGAGAGAAATATGCACAGATCAAGTAACCAATACAAACAAAAACAAATTGTTTTAAACAAATATGTCAGTGGATTTTGATATGAGAGGACAACAGGGGATGGACTTTTTCAGGAAGTGTTATTACGGATCTTACATTTTTGCCAGGAGCAACAATTTATAGTTAGAAATGTCTTAATGAAGGATTTTTGTTTACAAAAACACAGCTGATGGACTGGAAACAAACTCATCTACATCTTGGTTGGCCTGAGGGCGAGTAGATTTTCAGCATATTTTTTTGCCTAGATGAACCATTTCTTAAGGGACAGTTCACCCTATAATGAAACGTCTGTCAACATCATCTCACCCTAATGACTTACTTTCTTCTGTTGAACACAAAAGGGGAAATTTTGAGAATTTAAATACAAATAAGATAAAAAAAAGAAAAAAAGAAAAGAAATAATAATAAATGGTCCATTTTAGTTATGTTTCGTATCCCAAGTAATCTTTCTCTTTGTTTTTTAAATGTATCATTATGATTAAGACATTTCTGGCTCTTTTCATGAAACACAAGCAGAGGGAGTGTATTGTACCTGCGGATACTTAACAGTAATTTCTAACATCAATGGCTCCTTTTCCCCCACCCTGCAGAAACAATGGTAGATATTTGAACGTCAGTAGGTTAAAAATAGCTCGGTGTATAAGTGGTTTGCTGTAAGAACACACCTCCACCAGTGGGATGTGTGGCTAATGGAAATCATGCTAAAGCCGTCATGTTGGCATATTGGCGCTAATGGACTCTCTGTGTGTTCCGGTCTCCTTTGTTTGAGTATCTCGCAATCTCTCATGACATTCAGAGATTTAGCCTTTAACAAATCATTACACACCGCATGTGCACATCGGCCTGTCTAGTTTCATTCTGTTGCAAGTACAAATTCACTAATATTCAACCGAACAAAACCAGCATAATGTACTCCACTTTTACCTTTGTATTTTGTCTTTTCAACATGTATTTAATCAGACTTTAATGCTAAACCACCATGCGTCGTTGTATATGTTTGGTGGTTCTTCTGTATTTTTGCTGCTAAATGGACTCATTACATTCAATAGAAAGTATTCACTGCAAAATAGTGCTCTCTGCATATTTGTTAGTCAGATTTGTGGCCATTCAATATTTATACATTATTTAAAAGTGCACAGAACCATTTGTCTATGCACATGAAAAACTCCCATTATCATAAGCACACTGGATTTTCATTTATTGCATCTTGGATGTTGAGAGGATTGCATTTAAGGAGTTTATTTTAGGAAGATCATGTTGAAATAGATGACAAAAATAAGACACGTAGACACATAAGACAATAAGGTTGTCTTGGATTTTCATTTCTACTAAATGCACCAGATGAAATCAGTCATGTTTAACATTTATTGCTTGCTCCATTATTTAATCAGTCTGCTAAAAGTTAAAACATTTTTACAAATACTTGGATTAAAAAAGCTAATTTACCATATTTGTTTCAGTAAGGCTATCATTACTGGACACTTTATACTGAAATGCAATGCAGTACAATAGTGTAACATGATGAAATGTTTGTTGTTGCGTAATGAGTTTCATATACTTATTTTAAGAATTTATATGCAGTATATAGTAGAGTACTGCACAGGCTTGTATTCCAGCCTTTGACAGTTAAAGTGATATGGCTCAGTGGTTTCTGAGAGACAGCATGTCAAGCTGTTGGCTGTTTTTATAATTGCTTCATAAGGCCCACTTCCAGTAGCCTTTGAAGGAATAGTTCACCCACTTTGTCATTTACTCACATTCATGTCATTCCAACTTCATATTATTTTCTTTCTTCCGTGAAGCAGAACAAAATGAAAATTCTGTTTTCCATAAATATAAAGTAGATGTTTTATATATGTATATATATATGTGTGTGTGTGTGTGTGTGTGTGTGTGTGTGTGTGTGTGTGTGTATATATATATATGTATATATATATGTATATATATATATATATATATATATATATATGTATATATTTACTGTCAAGCTTCAAAATGGACAAAAGCCCCAGAAAAGCACCTTATGACTTTTGTGCTGCATTCTAAGTCTTTTGACACCGTATGTTATATTAAAGTGCAAATTCTCACACACACAAAAAACCTTAAAACCTAATAAATTAAAAACTTTTTTTGTCATGTTGCCAATTGTAATGCATCAATTAAAAACAATTATTGGGATTTGAGAACTGTTAGGAAGGTGACCAAGCAATGCCTTCCGTTTAAGTCCTTTTAAGGGAATAGTTTACCCAAATATAAAAATTCTGTCATCATTTACTCACCCTGAAGTTGTTCTAATTGTTTTTCAATGATGTTGGTAACCAACTGGAGAATTTACATTTTGGGTGAGCTGTCCCTTTAATAATGATGAATTATTATGATAAATTATACTGTAAGGGGTTATAATTTTAATGTTTGGCTGAACTATTACAGTACTTTTATGGAACAATTAAACTGTGACAGTCTATCAGACAGTTTTACTCATTCAGGCTGACAAGCCAGTACATGTTATTTTTATCTAATCTTTTCCCTTCACTGTCTGTTGTGTATGTACACACTTACACACAGAACATACAAAATTCTGTGACATCAGTCTAATGTGTAATAATGCTCTGTAAAATAAGGGGAAGGGAAAACCAGACAGAAATGGAGAAAAACATATCAAAAGTGCATATCAAAAGAATATACATTTTTCCACTTAGCAGTTTTCTGTATTGCTATAACCGGCTTATGGTCTGACTTATAGTAATGTGTCCCTATGCAGCTACACTATACTGTTATGGACTTCATAATCAGATCCAGCCAGAACATTTCCCAGATTTTGTTATTGTGAGTTCAGCTGAGGTCATGCAGTGGGGGATTATGGGTAAAGAAAAAAATGGCCAATTGGATTCCATACATTTTTCAGTATTTCTCAGCACTGGATGTGCCTCAGGTTGCATGCTTTGTTTCAACATTTAAAGCTGGATTGGAGGTGAAACATTCACCTGGGAAGCTTCTAGAAGGACTGTCGCATCTGTCAGTCTTCAGCTTTTCTAAATTGTTATCTATTCCTCTTGGAGTGCTAGTGGTGATTTGTAATGTTTCTATTATTCATTCTTTTCCCTTAAAATGCAGAGTATGTGATTTATTAAACAGGATGAATTAAACATGCATGGTGTTCTCCTGCTCCGTCTCGGGCTTGATAAAGCTGGATAAGACGAAACTATGACTTTCTCTTTCCTTCACCTGAACTATTGAGCTCTTTAGAAACACATACTCTGCATTTAAAAGACAAGCTGGGAGTAAATATCAGGTTGTGTATTACTTCTTGGCTTAAAGGCAGGCGTTTTACATCAGTTGTCACTGTTTCAGTCTTATTTATATTGAGTGCTATTGGTGCCAAAGGAGAAGCTGTCAAGATTGAGCTGATGCCAAGCAATATGTTCTCCTTCAGTGGAGAGATAACCCAACATTTTGCAGTCCTCCCCTCCGTCCTGATAATTAAAGGGACAGTTCACCCAACAATGTAACTTTCTTTCATTTTTGAAACACAAAAGAAGATATTTTGTAAAGTGTTTTCTATTCCAAACTAATTCAATGTTAGTTAACCCAACTGACTTTACTGTAGATGTGTGAAACTTTTTAAAAAGAAGTCTTTTATGCTCACCAAAGCTGCATTCATTGGGTCAAAAATACCGTAAAAACAGTAATATTGTGAAATATTATCGCAGTTTAAAACAACTGTTTTCTATCTTAATCATGTATGTACATGATTGTGTTTTTGAGGAAAAAAATTGTTTATGCATGGTTAGTGAAAAACTAAAAATGTTAAATCACTTGAATAAGGCCATGAAACACATACAGAACATTGGTTCCCGGGACTTTTGAGAACTGGAGCTTGTAGCCCAGAATATTTCTTTCTAAATTATGTGAAAATCATCTTGTTTACTCACTCACAGAAAAAAATATATTGATTTACATTTTCTAAGACACTTTTTTTGGTAAAAGTAATTGAGTAATTAATGTTGAAAAGAGCTGAGAATATTTTTTTCAAGGGATAAAATGAAAGAACAGCATTGTTTGTTGCATTTGTTACAGTTACATTTATTTGTTACATTTATATTATTTACATCAAGCTTTTGAATGGTATAGTAGTGTATATTGTTATTGAAACTTCATAATGTTTCACTTCATTATACATTTAGTCAGGAATTATAGTTTGGAAAAAGTCTAAATATTTCTGGAAAATGTGACACTTTTTCAGGATTCTTTGATGAATATAAAGTTCAAAAGAACAGCATTTATTTCCTTTGAACATTATAAACACCTTCACTGTCACTTTAGAACAATATAATGCATGCTTACTGAATACAAATATTAAATTAAATTTAAATTAATAAATAAAAAATTGATTAATTGTAAAATAAAATCGTAAAAATCACTACAAATATTTGGTATATCTTAACTTTTAAACTCAAATTGTTAAGTAGTTTTATGGCAAATATAGTACATATTATGTTCTAACATATTTTTCAAAAATGCTCTTTATTTGTCTGAACTATGGCTTAGCGGTTCCTGTATGTGGTGCTCATGTGAGAAGCATTGGTTTGAATCTGGGTTGTGTCGCATCTAGCCTCAGTTCCTTCTTTATCACTGATAGTTTTTTTATCTCCTCTCTTCTGCCTTTTCTCTATAAAATAGCTTGAAATATCAAACAGAATACTGTGTAGTCTAGCAGTTTTCTCTTGTGCCAGTTTGTTTTTTGTTCCATGTTTACAGATTTCAGAGGGCTATTAGATGTTTAGAGCTGTTGGTCTAACGTAAAACCATCACCTCAGCTAACATCACTGCCCAGCTTACTTACAGCCTGAGGTTAACTTATGGCCAAAACCCAACTACTGTTTACAACTCTCTGTGGTCTATGAGCTAAACTTATCCTCCACAATCCATTGATTTCATCTCCAAAAGCTTTCCAAATATTTGTAGAACTATCTCTGCCGTTTTACAGTTGCTAAGTGGAGTGAAAACAGAGGGAGAGGTGAATATATCTATATATAAAACATCTTTTGAGTAAATTTTTTCTTTCAGTATCTCCTGTTGGCAAATGTTTGGTCACTTTGGGAACCTTGAGCTGTTTCCCTCTGGGGGGTTTTATTAGCCACATGTATGTTCCTTTGGTGATACTGATGTGTTTTGTGGTAGTTGGTTGATTCACACATCACACAAATTGGTTTGTGCTAAACATCCGTTGGAGTTATAATTACTAAGATATCCAAATTGTAAGGGCTTGAGGGACATAAAAGGTCATTTGTTGCTCCATGTATTCCTTCTTGAAGTAAGCACTTTGATCTTCTTTGAAAGACCACACATACATTCTATTTGGTTCACTTGCTTAACATAGTTTAATGTGTATTATTTTATATATTTATATTATATTTTATGTAAATTACATCTATAATACATAACAAATCCAGAAAATAAGGTGTCAAATATTTATATTTTATATATTTAAAAAAAATGGGTATAATATTTTCTGTATATATTATATATTTATTATATATATTTATATATGTAATTACATTTTTTCATGTACTTTTTAAATGTAATTGTATATACAATATATAAATCACACATACAGGCATATATAATTTTCTAAATATTTATGTTTTTGTATGTTCTATTTATATTATTGTAGTACTGTATTATTATTTTATATTATTTTAGCTACGCTGAACATTTCCCTTCAGATTTGCCACTCAAACTTATCACACACAAAACAGAAATTGCATTAAAACATGAAAACGCTGTTTGCTTGGGTGAATCATCAGCAATACGGTAGATTAATACAAACTTGGCTAGATAAATGTATTATAGTGTTTTACCCTAGGTGACCTCTTGGTTACTGGTGCTAATGATCATCAGGTTTCCAGGGCTGAGTGAAGTGCAGAAGAGTGAGAGCGTATTTTGGGCTGAGCCCAACAGGTGAGCTAGATTTTCAATGGATCTGTCTTGAGAGGATCCACTTCAAAGAACACCAGCTGACTTTATTTAAGACTAATATGCATGCACTGGCTCCAAGACGTCAACAGAGAGGAAGTGATTTTACCTTTAAGCTAGATTCCCCAGTAGACTTTACTATTTTCTTTTTGTTCTGAATTTGCTGAAATGCTTAAAGGAGCAGCTCAGTCAGAAATGAAAATTCCTTTATTGTTTACTCTGCCACAGAACACAGAATGAAGAATATCTAAACTGCTGTTTTTCCATTTTTCCATACTATATAGTGGTGATTCCATGTTCAAAAAAAAGTAGGGGTGGGTGATATACAAAAAATATAATATCACAATTTTTCTGAAAGAATCACAATCATCAGTTTTCTTTTTGGTTTTTAAGACTACTTTACTGAGTTACTGAGCAGTAAAAAAAAAAAAAAAAGCCCTAAAACTAATATAAGTAAAGTTCTCCAGCTTATTACAGACAAGTAAACAAGTCAAAATAAAAATAACACATGACAAGCAATAGAACAAAGAAATACAATAAACCAAAGATCCAAATTAACCCGAACAGTGTTTTGGTAAGAAATACTGCAGAAATTGAATTAAGTAATCAAATGTAAAATACACCACTTTATGAATTTAACATAGAGTTCATATATTAGGCTGCTGTCACTTTAAGAACTAATGCATGGGTCTAATATACTGACAGACATCCTATTTTTTTCCCAGCTGTTTACATTCATCTAAGACAATACAGTGTTTACCTGCCAAAGAGGGCATTCTGACATATGTTTGTGTGTATATGACCATTTAGGCGCGCACGTAAAACCCAAAACTAACTTGCGTGTTGCCATATTGATTTCTTTTTCACAGCTTTTTACACTTTTTAAAACTCCTTTTATTATAAACCAGAATCACACTCTTTGCTTTCTCATCCATCCATGTCTCTTTATCCTTATAACGCGTTAATAACTTAAAGAAGTCCTGCCAACTGAAAGATGTAGATATACATGTTTTTACATACAGATATAAATAGGAAATATTTGCTCACAATCCCTACGACTGGTTTGAAATGTAGTTTTTGGCCATCTTCAAGATCCATCAAAATATAAAATCATCAGATCTCCCATTCCTACATAAATATGATGTGATTTGTGTGCTGTATTCTGTACACTGTGCTGTATAAGTCTTTTGAAGATGTACGCTAACAAACAATTAATTGTGCCCATACACACATAAGAATTGAGAAGCTGCGGCAGAGAGGACAACACTTACATTTCTGTATTCAGAAACTTTGATTATAGAGCAGTAGTCATTACTAACTGCCTCTCATGGTGCCATTTGTCTCTGAACGGCCCTCGACACATTATGACAAAAAAAAAGAAGATTTTACTTTTTGTGTTCTGTGGAAGAAAGAAAGACACAACGTAGCAATTGAGTAAATCTGGCAAAATTCTTTAAACGGTTAATCTTTTAAAAGTGTACAATTAGTTGGTATTGAATTAAAGCATTTTAGTGTGTAATACAGCAGCACGAACACGACAGATTATGCTAAAGGTGTGATAACAGATGGTTGCAAGCTTCTTGCATGTTCTGTACAGAAGAAAGCTCACACCCAAAAGATAATGCTATGCCAGCTGCACTCGCTCGCTGTAGGTTCTCCTGCTGTGAATATGGAGATGGCAGGCATAAGGATTGCACCCCTCATTTACACATGCACACACACACACACACTCACACACACACGCACACACCCCATTAGATAATCTCATGGGAGCGCTGGGGCCTGTTTGATCCCATCCAGTAAGGCACAGCAGACAAGGTATGATCAGCCAGCTCGGCTATCCCTCCATTTCCCACCTCTCCCTCTCATCCTTCTTTCATCCCTCTTCTTTTGTCAGTGCATAGTGATGGATAGGGTGCCTGTGGCAGAGTTATAGCGATTTCCGTTTTTTTTTTTTTTTTATCTAGACTTGCTGCTGGATATGCATCACAAACCACAGTGTGATGTTACGTGGAATGATGCATGATTTGTTTGTATTGTATAGTTGAAAATATTATTTACAAGTTAAAAAAAAAAACAACCTTAAGTTATATAAATAAAAATCAGTTCTGTGTATCACACTTCGAGATGAAATTAAATAATATTGGTATCAATAATATAGAAAAAAAACATACTGTTCAGTCTCTACATTATTTATTGCATTTTTCAGTTTCTTGATCACAGATGGCTTTCACATGGCCATTCTCTGAAATGTGAAACTTACAGCAACTTTTAAATATTTACTAATGCCTCTTAAACAAGAAACTGGTCATTTTCAAGCCCATTTCCTCTCTCCATAACAGCTTATGTTCTGTCAGTGCGAGAAAAGCCGGCTGAACTACAGAATGCTTTGAGTCTATCAGCCTGTCATCAATATTTCAGCGTTTCATCCAGTTCTAGAATGGCCTGATATCCTTCAGGGGAGCAGTTGTCTGCTGCACACCATGCACATTATGAACTCAATGAATATCGAAAGCGATGGCTACGGAAGATGTTTTTGGGGTGAAACTCAGGTGTTAAAGTCAAAGTTAAATAGAAATAGAAACCATTTTGGAGTGAGCTTTTCCTGGAGCAAAGCTTCAAAACAAACGTTCGCACTTTGGCAAATGCTCATTGACAGTTTCTGTGAAAGTTCTCAGTTAAAATGTCTCTCAAAAAATGTTATTATTATTGTGAGTATCGTTGATTTCAGTCTGTTATTAAATTCATTCATGGCATTTATCTTGTGTAATATCTGAATAATATCCTACTTTTGAATATTTGTCCCAGGATAGCAGGTAATTTAGTTTGTCAGGTCTGATCTTGCACACATGATATGTCTTTATCTCACAAATTACAGAACGCTAATGAAGAGAACATTACATTCTGAAAGAGTAATTAAAAAGTGCATTCCAGATGGGTCAAGCTGATACAGCATCATTTTCCATGAAGCGTAATGTCATATTTTGCCTTAAAGACACTGAATTCATTCAACCGTGATGCTGAAGCGCTGTTCTGGGTTGTCATGGTGACAAACTTAACACTTGTTCCCATGACTCCAGTAATGTGTTAGTAACCTAGCGCCCAACCCCCATGACAGTAAAATATAGATGGTCTCCAATTGGTTAGAATTTAAGAAATCAATCATTTCCATTTTCAAGTAGTATACAAGCCTTTGGCATTTGGATGGAGCTGGTCAAATGAAATAAATTCTTCCTGTAGTTCAAACATTAGAGCATGACGCTAGCAATGCCAAGATCATGAGTTTCAGGAAAATTAATAATTAAAAAAATGAGATTAAATGCAATGTAAACCACTTTGGTTAAAAGCATCAGCCAAATGCATAAATGTAAATATTGTATCATTTAAATCTTAATTTCTTGATCTAATCTTATATAATCAGCTTTGTAAGTCTATTTATAAATGAATATGTGAAATCTGACTAACCTTGGCCGGTGTTATCTTAAAATAATTTAATTAATATTATAGTTTTTATCCAGATTTGGCGTTTTTATTTGTATATTTTCTGCTTTAATTTTATATATATATATATATATATATATATATATATATATATATATATATATATATATATATATAATTATTATTATTTTTTTACCATCTGAAAAGGAGAATTGTTGCCTTAGAAAATAGTTTTTTAGTTAATTTGAAAAATATTTTTCAAGTAAAACAAATATTCTTATGGTTTTCATTTTAGTTTTAGTTTACAAAAACCTTTACTCTAGACCATAATGGTTCAGTCACTATGGTTGTTAGGGTGTTGCTACTGTAGGTAGTTACTTGTCGGCCTAAAAAAGATGCTCTGGTCCCCAGATGTGGCTTAGGTTCTTTCAAAAAAGGTGTTAATAATTGCACAAACCCCTGAGCTGAAGTTTGAGTAATAATACTTTTAAGACTTCTTTTATGCCAAAAATGTAACATTAGGATATTATCCACTCTTTTGGAAAGCCCCTTCTGTAGAAGTGGGCCAAAGGCAGAGCGAGAGATCCACCGTACATTCATGCTGTGTTTGGATAGGAGCTGGACAGGAGTGGGAGGACAGATTTATGCTGCCTTTTACACAGTACTGTATGTGCTTGTGTTAATAAACACCCTCGGAACACTGGTGGTGATTGTTGCAAAGGAGGACAGAGGTGGGAAGTATTTTGCTGTTTTGTTCCGGGGGAAGATGCAGTTTTGTCAACAAACTTCACTAGGATGTTCATTTAGAAAGGCAGTGTATTACTAATACATTCATTTTGTGGGTGGATGGTACATGCAAATTAAGTTAGGCTAGCAACATTTATTAGCACTGTAACTGAGAAACTAAGAAACAGACTGACTATTCCTGTACTGACATGGGTTTGTTTGACTCAAGGGGTCAAGGTCTGGTGGGTTAGCATGGTCCCTTTAGCCCCTGCTGGTCAATACTGTAACTACACCTTCTGAAACCAATGTATTATGATGAAATATACATTTTATTTTTAGTTAGTTTAGTTTAGATAATGTGTCCTTCTAAAAGTATAAATTTCTTTAAAAAAAAAAGTTTAAAAAAATTAAACCGTATAATAGTTATTTCTTGGCAAACTCAAAGAATAGAGGAGATAGATTTTTTTGTTTTGTTTAGTTTAGTTTTTACAGATAAAAAGCACCCATTGTCCACCTTCTTTACCGGAAGCCGTTGAGATTGTCCTGACCTCTGTGCCGTCTGCTCGCAGATTCAAGATGACAGCAGTGGGAACAGTCTGCTCTTTGTCCTGTCATCTCTCATGTTTGTTTCAGGAAGTTGCCTGTGTCTTTTGTCATCCGGCGTTCTGATATGGGTATACAGAGGTATTGAGGATGACATTTGTCAGAGGACTAATGTGAAAATGAAAGTGGTCACACAAGGGCATGTGTTGGTGCAAACAGGGGTGGCATTAGATTGCTACAGTGCTTGCAAGAACACTATGGAGATGTGTATATATACAATATTTAATAGAATGTTTGGCATTCAAAAGTAATGGGTAGCAATTATGTTATTGTAATATTTGCATATTGAGATCATAAAAGCAAATTTGTCAGAAAACAAGAAATCAAATATATAGTATTAACAATATTGCAGATTCAAAGCAGCATTAACACTATTTTTGTTGCCTTGCAAGCACTGCTGTTTGCTTGAGTAAATACAAATCTAGTTACTTCAATTCATGTGGCACTGACCATGAGCGGAAAAGCAATTTGTTTCCAGAGCATGCATGCATACAAGCACATACTGTATATATTAGAGCAGTAATGCACTTGAGGCAGTTTATGACAGTGACTTTAGTGTAAAGGGATGCTACCTCTCTTAAAACTCAATTTTAAATGTGGTAAAATCACTGTTATAAAATCCTCTAGTTGCCTTTTTCTTCCATAAAATGACTGAAAATTAAATCTGACTACGACGACAGAGTTTAATAAATAATAGGATATGTACAGTAGACTGCACGAATCATTAATATAAATTCAGTTTGAACTGAATTTAACCACTGAGATTGTAAAGCAAAAATTTTTTTATAATGTGCATTGTTTATACACAAATATGAACATAGAATGATTTTCTTGTTGATTCCATTGGGTAAACAGCACTGTATTATGGAGCTGCTTATTTCAGAAGCAAAGCTTATATTTTCTATGCAATATGTTCCTTGGAATACTGTTGCAGTTTATCATGAAGCTGAGATTTTGAGGTTTTTCTTAAACGTAACCCTGAGTTACCATTTTACAATTTTGGTAACTTGAATTTGTTTTTGTACACTTTGTGACTTAAAAATAGCCACAAGTTGTTATTAAAAGGACCTATGCATCTACAAATGTTATTCCTCCAATCAGTGTTTTTGGCTTCATAAATATGCAAGTAAGAATATTAAACTGGGGTTTACAAATGCACAACCTCTTGAAACCTGAAGGATTCAATCTAGGATTAATTACTAACCCAGGGGAAAATGTGAACAGCAGGGAAACAAGATAGCTCAGGATTATGTTTATGCATTACATTTTTCGCATTTATTTACAGGCAGAAAGGGAATGGGATCAGGAAGTGATGTGACCCAGAATGAGTTTGAACCTGTGAGTCTGAGCCAACAGCTCTTACAGAAAACATTACCATTCAAAAGCTTGGGGTCAGTGAGAAGTTTGTTTTTTTATTTTTTTATGTTTTTGAAAGTCTCTTATGCTTACCAAGGCTCCATTTACTTAATTGAAATATTATTACACTTTAAAACAACTCTTTTCTGTTTTTGTTTTAATATAATTTATTAATGTGATGCAAAGCTGAATTTTCAGCAGCCATTACTCCAGTCTTCAGTGCCACATGATCCTTCAGAAATCATTCTAATAAGCGGAATTGCTGCTTAAGAAACATTATCCAGTATGGAAAATATACACAGACAATGATTCGCCCCTACTGTGTGCTAGAATCTCCGAAAAACAAGCCTATTTCAACCTCAAAATGTATGCTTTTAAATATACCAATACTGCTATCTCAAACACGGAGGCTTCTTTGTGATCTTTTTTTTTTTTTTACAGGATTCTTTGATTAATCAAAATTGAAAAAGAACAGCATTTATTTGAAAAACAAATCTTTTTTTAACATCATAAATGTTTTTACGGTCACTTTTGCTTTAATATGTCCTTGCTGAATAAAAGATAAAAAAATCTCATTGACCCAAAACTTTGAACATTAGTGGACGTCCTGAGTAAGTGCACTATTTCCAAACCACAACTACAGCAGGATAACACTTTTAATTGTAAAAAGCCCATTTTAGTCAATCACTGTCCTGAATGCTGTCCCATCCGTGTAACCCATGATAGAGTCTCTGACCCCTAGATAAGCTCCAGTACCTGTCTAGCCTGAGCAATTCACTCATAGAATGCAAGAAAAACCCTGCTCTCGACTGTCCTTTGTCTTTAATGGAAATCAATTTCCCTTAACAGAGGTCTTGATTTCTAGAGCGGCAGAGAAAATCACCAATGATCTTCCTATACAATCCAGCATTTTTGGTTTCTGAAACTCCAGAGTCAATTTGTTTTTCATGTGCCTATGACAACTGATAGAAATTCTCAGAACAAGGTTTAACTTGGATGCCATTAAAAGCCTTTGTAGAAGATTGATGTCTTGATGTTGTTGGTGCATGTTTGGTTTTTTTGCAGTCTTTTACACTTTTGTTTGAAGTACATTAAAAAGGGACGAGGAGATAAACCCCTAAAGGTTTAATCACAGATATCATTTGAATTTGAATGGCTCTGAGAGGATATCATTTCCTCTTCTCAGAGGTTCAACTCTTAGCTTTGGGCTCTTAGAGGCGGTTCATGGATTTTGTTGGAAGAGAGTCTCTGAACAATTGCACTTTTAGTGCATTTTATGTCTTTGTGCTCAAGGCTGCTCATATTGCCACTAACAATTGACATTTTGACTGTTAACCAGTTCTTGTGAAAACACTTCAGATCCGATAAAAAATTATCAGCTTTTCCAAGTGTGTGTGTGTGTGTGTGTGTGAAGATTTACACAATATCACATAAGCATATGTTTGCATAGACTGTCATGTTAGTGTTAATGTATTTGGTATTTGTGAAAGCAGATTATTTTGAAACTTGTAGAGCAGCGTATTAGGTATATGTATTGAGAAAATTGTAGCATAACAACTATTAAAAAAATTAAACAACATACTTATTCTGACCTGTAGTTATTAAAATATATTAAAGAAAAAGTGATCATAGTAAATTATATTAGATTTGAAATTATTAAACTACTTGCTGAAAAATGGGTAAAACTTAGTAGTTTAAAGGACTGAAATATTTAAAATTAGTTTAGTATTTTGGGGCTTCATTGCGATCCATAATTTTATTTTAATGTTATCTAATAATGATTGTTGTTCTTAATATGCCTGACTGAAAAAAAAAAAAAAAAAAGGATAGTACAGGATGAGTCATCAACATTTTTGATCCATTTGTCTCCTGTTTCCTTGGTTACCACCTCAGGCGAATGCAATGTCTATTGTCCACCAATGTCTTTGACTAATTTTGTACAACTAAATGAACTAATTTTTGGCTGCTGAAACTTTTGAAAACCATGTTGACACGTAACTATATTTGAAAAGAATATGAATAGGATTCCCTCCAGCCTTCTGTTTTGACTTTCTTTTTGGGGGATGGTGGTAAAGCCTTAATTAAGGGGATCAAATATTAATCCCCCCTCATAATTCGTACCCTTCTCTGAAGAGATTTACAACTAGCTGTAAATCTTTGATTTACAGTGGAAATTTACTAGCGGCCCATCTGCGCTTTATCTTTTTTAATATGTCTGTTGCCGTAGAGGATTAATGAAGTGTACTTTAATTTCCTTTTTTTTCCTTTTGACAAGTTTTTCCAGCTTCTTTTGTCCCTCAGCACAGTCTTCGTGGCATTTGAATGCAGAAAATGTCTTTTGCTCTCATCATGTGACGTTCATAAATGAATCATTGAAAATTTCATCAGACACTTGCTGGACATCATGCAAGACAAAACAAAAACAACAACAAAAAAACAATGATCCTATCTAATCCTATTTAAAAACTATAATTTAGATTGTTATTTAAGGCAAATATAATGCATTGCAAGCATAGTATTTCATATTTGATGAACAGACTGGTATCAGCATATGATGTTTTCATGCATTTAGCCATGAGATATTATCTAATCTCAGACATATGTACATGCACATACAGAGCTGTTGATCTGGTTCTATTGTAGAATCATGTTAAATGTGATTTCTTTTTTTCCCCTCATTATCTGTCTTCACTCCAGTTCTTTTCCAGAACCTTGAGCTGTCTCATTACCTAGCGATTGCTGTACATAGGCAGCATCTTAACCATGACGGAACCTGATATAATTGGCTTATTTAAAACACCCTGCATACGCAGCAACTCTCTTAAGTCACACATAAAAAAAACACCACGATTCATTGAATCCTGACAGTTGATTCCCAGAGTTTGACATTAGCATTTTGCTATGCTACTGACATTACAGTACACAGTCAGGCAACCGTTTCAATGAAGGTAACAGGCATATTCTGCTTATGCTATCTCTAGTGATCCTGTTAGCACAGAAAACATGTAGAACATAGACATAATGGGTGAATTAGTGCAGTTTAGTAATATTAAACTACTTAGAAAATATAATTATGCAGAACTTACCAGTGTTGTTATAGTAAACTAAAACTATATATATAAAAAAAACTAATATACATGAAATATTCATATTTAATATTTTCATTTGTAATATAAACTTACTGATATAAAACCACAGTAGTAAAAAAGTAAAAGTATATTATTTTTATTTATATTATCGTGGCCTATTGGTAAGAGTGTTTGACTCCTAACCCTAGGGTTGTGGGTTCGAATCTCGGGCCGGCAATAACAAGACTTAGATGCCCTCGAGCAAGGTACTGAACTCCCCAACTGCTCCCCGGGTGCCACAGCTTCCCTGTGGGCATAAGTGACTGCCCACTGCTCCGGATGTGTGTTCACGGTTTGTGTGTGTTCACAGCTGTGTGTGTGTGCACTTTGGATGGGTTAAATACAGAGAACGATTTAGGAGTATGGGTGACCATACTTGGCTGAATGTCACGTCACTTTTTTTCACTTTTTTAATATATATAACATTTTGTACAATAAAAAATTACAAAAACAAATGAAAATGAAACTAAAATAAAAATAAAAGCGAATTCAAAATATATATAAAAAAACAATTTAAAATTTTTTGAAAATAGCATGGATGTCTACTTTAAAATGTCTAGTTTGGTAGTTCTCTAAGTTTTGGATCATAGCTTTTCTCTTTCCCTCCTCTTCTCTCTCTCTCTAAATCTTTAAGCTTGATTATACAGGGTCTATGCCTTGAATTGATTGACTGCTGATTTCCAACAACTCCCCCTGGCTGTGAGCTGGACACGTTGTGCTATAAATCAGAAAACTCAAGCCATTTTAGCTAATAGAATATCCTTACTCAGACTCAGCTATAAAAGGATTACAGTTCTTCATCTGTCCCCTCCTAAGAGCCCGATCCGGACCGCTGAGAGGCCTTTAACATGCAACCTCGGAGAAATCCAACTCTTAATACAATATCCCAGAGATGGAGGGCGCAGACAAGGGGCGGAAGCTAAAAACAAGAAGATTGAAATTGATTTTATTTCTTAATGCTGCGCTAAGCTTGATTTATATTCCTCTGATGGAATGTTTACCTGCTAAGCTTGTTCGTCTGCGTCAATGTGTTTATGAGGGATTGTTGAGATGAGGGGAGAGATACTGTCTGTGAATGGGGGCTGTTTGAGGGAGTGTTCTCCAAAATGGATTTGACAGCCGTTAAGGGTGTGTATGCCACTCTGGTCAACTTTTATTTTATTGACAGCTGTTTTGGGACGGGGAGGTATATGTGGGTGGGGTGAATCATTGCGGATCTTGACCGCTGTGTAAGTTCCACTAAAATATCTGTAACCTTGAGGCTGCATATCCACCGCAGGCTTGTTCTGGCAAAGGCAGCTACTGAAAGACCCCGGGGAAGATGCCCTCTATCATGCCTGAGCTAGTATTGATTTGGATGCAACTGCGCAAATATGAAATGTTGTTCTATTACCTGCACAGTTAGACAGGATGAGATTTATAAGGGAATCTGGCCATGTGGAAACTGAAGTCTTCCTGAAAAAGGATGGTGAAATACACTTGAAATACACTTATTTTGGTCACTATTAAAATAAAAACATGTAAGAATAGTAGGTTTTCTATGGTATTGATAAAAGAGGCACATTCGGCACTCGTACAGCAGTCAAGTCAGTCCGGTTTTGAAAACATGCAGCCAAACCAGCTGTTACGAAAATATTGCTGTGTTTGGTCATTTCCAGGAAGAAAGATCTCCAGGAAGAAGATTTTTTAGAAGATAGTCTAAAAAAATGCATGTGTGAATTAGGGGTGCTCCGATCACGATCGGCCGATCGTTAATGCGCATCTCGTCAGTAAAGCCGGTTTTCTAATCAGCGGTTAATTCCATCAGGTGCGTGATTTCACATAGAGCAGCTGTTACTACACAGAGCCGTTGTTAATAGAGAAGATGCGCAAATCACGTTAATTTTCAGCGTTTATTGGCGCATCTTCTCAGTTAACAACGGCTCTGTGTAGTAACAGCTGCTCTATGTGAAATCACGCATGTGATCTCTTTCACCATCATTTATTTTCCCCTTCTCTCAGCTCTCTGCAGCTCATCATTTCAAAAAGAAGCTCTTCATCATGTTGAGAGTGTATGTGTGTGAACTGTTAGAATAAGGCAGCATTAGCTTGGGGCCAGATGAAAACACACTCTTGACAGGTGATTGGTGAATATCGACTCTTGAGGTTCTGGTGTTCTGGTATTGAGGTTCAGATTTTTTTTTTTTTTACATGCCCTTCAGATTAATGTGTGTGTGTGTGTGTGTGTGTGTCTGTCTGTAAAGAAAATCTGACTGAGCCTGATCGACTTAGCCAGGTTAATGTCAACATCAAATGGCATTCATAGCCCATATTTCAGGTTGAAACCGGATACTCGGAAAAGAAAAAATATACTTCAATACATTTTACTCTATATTTGCCCACGTCTCTCTCTTTCATTCACATTCGGGCAAGTTTTATCTTCTGTGAATACATACTGCTATTTCCCACAAACACCCCAGAGTTGTTTAACGGAGATATTTTACTGTAGATTACCTTATTCTAATTCTAACATCGAAACTCTTACTAAATCTTTTCCTTTATCACACTTTTGGAAGTCTTGTGATGAATGACCTAACTAATGGAGACCTATTTAACTGTAATATTCCACTGTTAAATATTTATCAATGGTTAATGAGAGCAGTTATCTTGGCTTTTAAGAAGATAGAGAGATGGAGGAATAAACTTTATCCTTGTTCTGTAACACTTGCCATCTGCTCTTATTTCCTGCTCTTGTCTGTCATACATGCTTAACAACAACAGCGGGTTTTTCCCGCCATATGAAATGTGCTGCAATGCATAATTCTGATTCAACCGACCCATCTTTCGAAATGGTGTTTGTGTTTTTATTTAGGATCTAGGAAGCTCTTGAAATACTACTATAAAACTTTTTTTCTCTTTTAGTGTGTAGACTATTCTGTACCTCCAGTTAATGCATGTAGTTGGACTTGGCGATTATTGGTTAGCTCAAGAAACAATACATCTAGCAGTGGTTCTCACACATGCAGTCTGACTTGCAGCATTTTGTAGTCTTTGTTTTACCCATCTTCGTTCATATTTTTTGTCCTCTCTATTATGAATAAACAGAAAAAACAGAATAACAAATTCTGCACATAGATGTTAATTATACTAAATATATATATATATATATATATATATATATATATATATATATATATATATATAATTTTTTTTTATTTTTTTTTTATAAAGACAATGCATAATATTTTTTTTACAATGTTTTAGTGGAGGCATAGCACAAAATTTAAAATTTAATATTTGAAAAAAAAGATAAATGTGAATAAAAAAGATTGAATAGTGAAAATATTTTAAGAGTAATGTAGCAAAATACCTCATGGCATTTCCTTAGCTCAAACCGTGGAGTATGGTATTAGCAATGCCAAGGTCATCATTTTAATTCCCAGAGAAAGCAAGAACTGATAAAATGTGTACCTTGAATGTAATGTAAAACACTTTATGCATAAATGCATAAAAGTAAATGCAAAAAATATCCACAGTAGAATGTAGTCTGTAACCTTATTTCTAGTATGCCTCAAGCTTTTATGAATGGCTTTTATTCATCAGTTAAGTGACTTGTACCATTAATATTCAGACACAATTGTATGATTCAAAGCTCTAGAGGTTCCTACTGAATTAATTGTGTTACCTGGAGATCAGTCCTCAGCCAGAGGCCATGTGACACTTTGTCTTTATATAAAGCCATTTGCTTCCAGCAGTCATAAAGAAGAGCGTCCCATGGAGCTTTTCTCCTGTTGGCCAGGCACACTGGCAGAGCAGAAACCCTATAGGTCAGAATAATGGTTTCATAGAGAAAAAGAAAAAAACAGAAGTCAACACCTAAGTCAAAAAGAATATGTGCCCTGTTTCCGAGTGCTGAGGGAAGAGAGCAGGCTAAGGACTCTTGTAGAATGTCATCTGCTTATGAGTGTCGTGATGCTGGCGGCCCTCAGGCACCCCTTGGGCTGAACTGATTCTGCCCTTCTGCGTTAGACTCTGTGGAGCCGCTCTTCAAAGCTCTCGCTCCACACTGTGGTCACAGACTGCACGACTTATGCTCAAATCATCTCGAAAAGCCTCTTTGACTAGACTTGTAAAGAAACATCCTCAGATAAGGCACCAGCATTGTGCTGCATTTGATTGCTGTCGTGTTCAGCTAAATTCTAACTGGAAAGATTCATTTACATGCTATAATGTCATGTAAAACTGCTAGGTCAGCTTATGTTTTATCTTTCAAATTCTTCATGCTCAGCCATTCTCCTTTTTTTTTCTGAGATTAATCATTTAAATTGGCTCTCTGGTGCAGAAACAGCTTCATGTCCAAAGCTTGTTCTGCACTTTTTAAGTAAAAAAGGCATTGAGTTTGAATTATAAGCCATTATTTAATGGAAGCTTAATGCAATGTGTCAAACTTAATGATTTTTCCCTGTTCCCTTTGAATACAGGCATTATAAAATTACATTTCATGTGTTTTTAGCTTATTCAAATGAAGGTAACGCTAGCAAAGGCTAATACTGCTGAGTTAAAGGAGATAATAGCAGTGGCAGAGAGATTTGTTTGGGTTGTTGCTTGGCCTACTTAGCTAAGAACTCCTATTTCTCATGGTGTCCGGTTTCTCTACAGTATCTACAGGTGCATGATGGATCGACCAAATGTAATCACATGATATTGAGGACGCCACTTAGTTTATGGTAAACAGACCATGTCCCATACTGACATTTTATACTTGACGCCTCTTCCTTTGTGTGTACACTAGCACTCTCACACATTTCCAGTTACACCTGAAAGCCTATATCGGGGGAGCATGATTAAGGGATGGCATGGGATGGAGTTATTTTGGGATCGCTGGGAAAAGGTCTCATGTAGACGGTAAGGGAGATTTGATGATGGGTACATTGAGTGTTAATGAGGCAGGGGAGTGTTTTTATGTGCACGTGTATGTGTGTGTGTTTACGTGTGTCGTCTAATGGAAAAATCAGAAGATGGCTTGCCTACATTACTCTCTCTGTGGAGATACTGTGTGGCCCCTTCTTGTCTGTCTTGGCCCCTGGGATGAGGAGAGGCTGGAGTTTTGCACCGGAGTTTCAGCGGTTAGGGGAGTGCATGGTACAGTTCAGATAGCAACACGACTCCTTTCTAAAATTCCCACGTTTATTTTGTGACTCTTTATGTGAGTATTTGTGTACTGGGTGGATTACCTTTTTATGGTGTCCTTTTTATGCATGAGTGTATACCTAGAGTTTATCCAGAGTCTAGATGTTGTAAAAATGTCTCGTCTTAATATCATTGATGGATTAGTTTACCATCAATGAGTGTGCTACATGTATATCTTAACCCTTTTCTTAATAATGTGACAGCTTGTAAGGTTGTACACCAATTTCACTGTGAATGTGGACTTCTAAACTAATGTGTTTTGGTCTCTTGCATTGTCTAGTTTTTAAAATAAGTGGATTATTGTATGGTTCTGACTGAGCATATTCTGCATGTAAACTTTTTTTTTTATATTACAAATGTTGTTCTAAGGCAGCATGACTTTCTTCCATGAAGTACAAACAGAAATGTATTCTTTTCTCTTTTCCTTGCAATTAAAATCTGTCGGGGCTGGAGGTGCGTGATGCTTTTTTACCCTCCTTTTTTTTAAAGCTGTAATCTGGCTCTTATTTTTGACAACTAACGTCGACTTTTCAGGACTGCAAGTTGTGCGAAAATCTGGGCAAAGGTTGTGCAGTGTTTTCCAGTCTTATGTTATACAGGCTTAATTCTGATCCTTCTAACCTTGTCATTTTGTGCTTTTCCGCATACTTTGTTTCTCTTTCAGGATGGACAGGCGGATCTGCTAGATGATGTTCCTCTCATGCCTTGTTTGTTCAAGCAGATACATGAAGCGACAGAAGGATTTGAGCCAAAGTAACAACACTCAGAAGACCAAACAAATCACATGATGCCGGCAGCTACCTACGTATAGGGTTGATATATGGACGAGAGGAGTAAGATACAAAAAGAGAGACACCGAAGCGGCGATTCCGTCGCAGTCTATGTGGGCCATGGTGACCTAGAGTCAATAGTCGTTTCCTGGCAGGACAACTTCATTCCAGTTTAATCCCTGCTGGTTCTCTTTTTTTTTTCTACCTCCCTACCAGAGTGAGGTGCCACCCTCTCTCGGTTCCTGCCTTCCACTTGGCCAAGATAGCTATGGCTGGAGTTAGGAAGTTGGCACGAGTAGTCAGGCACCAAGGTCTCCACCGCCTGATCCTTGCACTCATCCTCTTCTGTCTACTCTCCATGGCCTACTTGGCTTATCACGTAAGTGCTGGACCCAAGATCAAGGAGGCCCCTGTGCCGTTACCACTGGGAGACTGTGTAGCTACGTCGTCAGTTGGTGGCGGAAAAAGGACTCCACTGTTCCTGCCATCGCAGGTCAGTCAGCGGCGACACTCAGTGAGGACAGCAGACACCTCTCGGACGGAGCCTGTGGTGTTACTCTTTGTGGAAAGCATCTACTCCCAACTCGGACAAGAGATCGTTGCCATTTTAGAGTCAAGCCGCTTTCATTACCACACTGAAATTGCACCGGGGAAGGGGGACATGCCTTCTCTGGCCTGGCGAGGTCGAGGAAGATACACGCTCATTGTCTATGAGAATCTGCTCAAGTACGTCAACTTGGACTCATGGAACCGCCAGTTACTGGACAAATACTGCCAGGACTATGGAGTGGGAATCATTGGCTTCTATAAGGCAAATGAAAACTCCCCATCTAGCGCTCAGCTTAGAGGCTTCCCTCTGTTCTTGCGTTCAAACCTGCCACTTTGGGATTACAGAGTCAACCCTGCTGCCCCCCTACTCTACATCACCAAACCTAATGAGCTGGAACCTGGCCCTTTACCTGCAGACAACTGGACCACCTTCCTGTCCAACCACAGTACTTATGAGCCTGTGCTGTTAGCTAGCCCCAGACCAGCAGAACCCAATCAGCTCCCAACACACTCACACCAACAGAGAGCACTGCTGGCCACGGTTATGCAGGACCTAGGCCTTCGCGATGGGATCCAGCGGGTGTTCTTTGGAGGTAGCTTGTCTTTTTGGCTGCACAAGCTGCTGTTCGTGGATGCCGTAGGTTATTTAACTGGCAGAAGGCTCAGCCTCTCGTTGGACAGATTTTTGCTTGTGGATGTGGATGACATTTTTGTCGGGAAGGAGGGGACACGCATGAAAGTGGCAGATGTTGAGGTACAAACCTTAAAAAGTTATTGGATATACTTGTTTACTAAAACTACCATCACTGTTAAAATGTTAAATGCTATTTTTTTTAAAGATTTCAGCTTTGCTGTGCTTCGCAATTTGGTCATAATGTTTCTGATTATAAAAGAACATGACTTTTTAGCACCTAAAATTTCAGTAATAATGTTTTAAATGTTAAACCATAAAAAGTCAATTGATTGGCTTGTTGAGGTGTGCTATTATTTTTTATGATAGCAGATTTAACATTTATTATTGTTTCCCCCATGGTAGCCGATAAAAAAACTATCCCCATGAACGTGCACTGAACCAAAGAATTCAGTCATTTCTAGAGATTGGAATATCATGGAGACTTGTGGGTGACTGTTTTGAATTGAGTCAGTGTGCAACCACCTAGAAACTGCTCGGATTACCCTAGAAACAGACAAAACCACATCGAACATCCTAGCAACCACCATTTACATTTTTATGAGAAAATGTACAAATAAATAAATAAATCAAATAGATTGTTTATATGAAATCATCAGTTTGTGGGGTTGATAGGGAATGAATCCTTCAATCAGACCTGACCCAGTTTGTCTTTCATCAAAGGTATCTTTTGTTTGAATAATCCAAACTCTTTATTCTCAGAGCTTCTCTCTGACTGCCGTCACACTCCCAGAGCTCCTCCATGACTGAATTGAAGCTAATGAATTAGCACACTTAATACGGATCAGGGAGATGTATTCTCTCTCTGCCGTTGTTTGTAGAGCCGTGATTATTGTGCAAGAGGGAGAGCTTGTTTGTAATGCAATGGAGCATGGCATTCTTCTTCTTTCACCCCTCTTCTTATCTCCCTCTCTCTCTCTCTTTCACGCTCCCTCTCTCTTCCATCTCCTGAGAGCGAAAGAAGGCTCTCGCTGAAGGCTAGCATGGGGCTAATTAGACTGGCTTACTTTTTAATTTGAGCAGATAAGTTCTCATAGGGGGTTCTGTGTGGCCCACCACACCAAAATCAATGTCATGCCCGATGTTTTCAGTTTCACATTTCTCTTTTATTTTTCTCTCTTTCCCTTGCTTTTTTCCCCAGGTAAGAGCTATTTTCATCTTTTGTTCTATCCTTATTTCTTCTCACCTTTTATCGTCCTTGCCTTTCTGCCCTCTTTTATCTACCTTTTCTCCAACCTGCATCTGTATAATGTCAAAATAATATACTTAATATAACTAGGACTGCATGGTTTGCTGGTGGAAACCCTATGGTCAAACCTGAAACTTTCGTGGGGAGTCGTGGCCTATTGGTTAGAGAGTTTGACTCCTAACCCTAGGGTTGTGGGTTTGAATCTCGGGCTGGCAATACCATGACTTAGGTGCCCCTGAGCAAGGCATCGACCCCCCAACTGCTCCCCGGGCGCCGCAGCATAAATGACTGCTCTGGGTGTGTGTTCAAAGTGTGTGTGTGTGTTCACTGCTCTGTGTGTGTGCACTTTGGATGGGTTAAATGCAGAGCACGAATTCTGAGTATGGGTCACCATACTTGGCTGAATGTCACTTTATACTATGCTAAATATATTTGTGTGGCTATCAGGACCACTTTATTATCTAAACTTAAGGGGAAAAAAAACACTTGAGTGATGTGAAAAAGGGCAAAATGGGTCCAAATCGAGTTAAATGTTTTTGCAAGATGTCATCAATGACTTGTATTGTGATATTCATTCTGCCCACTCTTAGTTGTAACTTACAGTGGGTTCATATACCCCAAAATAATAATGCACATGTTCTATTTTATTTAGACAATATATGGTTGATATGTTTGACCCAGTTGAAATGTTTTTTTTTTTTAATTCCTCCTCACTAGGCGCTGCTTCACACACAAAATAAACTCCGTTCTCTGGTACCTAATTTCACCTTCAACCTGGGATTCTCTGGCAAGTTTTTTCATACAGGTATGATGGAGCTGATGTTATGTGAGTTATAAAACTCTCACCACCTTCACACGCTCATTCATTCTCTTTCTGCTCTTGTTCTTCAGGTACAGATGAGGAAGATGAGGGTGATGACACACTGCTCAGACACCGGCAGGAGTTCTGGTGGTTCCCGCACATGTGGAGTCACATGCAGCCTCATCTCTTCCACAACGTCAGCGTACTCGCAGAACAGATGAGACTTAATAAACAGTTTGCATTGGTCAGCATCTGCCCTGATGCATGCCAAAAAATGTTGTTGAATTTTTGATTCTGAATAGTTTGGTCTCTTTCAGGAGCATGGGATCCCTACAGACATGGGTTACGCTGTAGCCCCCCATCACTCAGGTGTGTACCCTGTGCACAGTCAGCTTTATGAGGCCTGGAAGACCATATGGGGCATCAAGGTAACCAGCACAGAAGAGTATCCTCATCTCAGGCCTGCACGCTACCGCAGGGGCTTCATTCACAACAGCATACAGGTGGGAACTCAAGTTTAGCTATCTCCAATCAAACATGTTTCATGGGGCAGTTACGAAGTTGTTTGTGTGCAAGACTGATTGCAACAGAATGCAGCAGTCACGGGTGCGTTTTAAAAGTGCTATGGTTAAATGCTCATTGCTCAAAAAACAAAACAAACAAAAAAACTGTGATGCAATGTATAAAGACATCCATCTGAATGCAGGTGCTTTTAAAGGAGATTAATTTAAAGACGTGTGTAATGATTGCTGTCTAACAGCTAATGCATGCAGCACGCTGTCAAAAATGGCAGGTATTAATGTGTCAATTATAAACTGTTACGCTTCTGTCTTTTGGGCATGCTGACACCTTAATTCAGAGCGAATGGATTGGTATCTTTCCTTGCAGTGGACTATCTTTTTAAAAATACTGGTATCACTTTACATTAATGTTTAATTATATCAAAATTTGTTAATTCATTAAGTATCATAGACTTATCATAGAGAAAAAGATCAATGGTCAAATTGTTTGGAATAATAACATTTTTTTTTTATAAAATAATTCAGTAATATTTTGAAATATTATTGCAATTGCAGCATTTATATTTAAATATATTTAGAACTTTAAAATGCATTCATATGAAGGCAAAGCTGTACTCGTGCTGTGTCACATGATCCCTCAGAAATCATTGCAATATGATGATAGCTTCTCAATTATTATTATTGGGGCTCAGTTACTAATAATATTTTTATTATTATAAACATAGAAGTTTTTGTTTTCTAATGTTTTTGTGGAAACCATGATAATTTTTTAATGCATGAGACCATTGCATTAACTAATTTGAACAAATCGGGTATTTTGTAAAGTTAACAAAATGGCTTTCATATTTTCCATGAAATATTGTGAATAGAAGAAAATAAGTCCCAAGATTGCTCTCATTTTTGTTTTGTGTATCAGGTTCTTCCCCGGCAGACCTGTGGGCTTTTCACACATACCATCTTCTATAAAGATTATCCAGGAGGCCCTCAGGAACTAGACAAGAGCATCCGTGGAGGAGAGCTGTTCCTTACAGTTCTGCTCAATCCGGTTAGTGACACACACGCAAAGACACACTAGCCCAAACACCTAAAATAATGGTGTAATATGACAAACATTGTCTTTTTGACCTACTTGTCCCTGTCCTCTCCCATGGCTAGGTTAGTATATTCATGACTCACCTGTCAAATTATGGCAACGACCGGCTGGGCCTGTACACCTTTGAGTCACTGGTGAGGTTTGTGCAGTGCTGGACTCACCTGCGCCTGCAGACACTGCCCCCCGTCCGCCTCGCTCACAAATACTTCCAGATTTTCCCTGATGAGAGAGACCCCTTGTGGCAGGTTTGTGCAATCACATTTTCATGGTTCTCACTGGGTGAATCTCACAGAGGCTGCCAAAGACGTCATATTTTGCCTCAAACATCAACAATAAAGTGATTTTATTTTAAATATTAAAATAAAATGTAATTCTAAATTATTTAGCATGTAATTAAAACCAACGTTGGTTATAAACAATTATTTATTTAAATATTTTTATAAAAATTATTATTAAAATTATTCAATATAATTCTCATCAGGGAATATATATTTATTTATTTATTTAGTACCGACCTGAATAGGATATTTCACCTAAAAGACTTTTACATAAAGTCCACAATAGAAAATAATAGCTGAATTTATAAAAATGACCCCCTTCAAAATACAATTGATTCTTAATAATGTGTAGTTTCCTGGATGGTCCACAATGGGTTTTTTTTTTTTTTTTTTTTTTTTTGTGACAGTTGTTCATGAGTCTGCAAAGAATCTATGGGACCTTAACGATTTTTCTGAAGATCTGCGGGAAGTTTAACTGTTCAGGACAAACAAGGAAGTCATGAACAACTATCAAACAAACAAACAAACAAACAAACAAACAACAACAACCCAAAAGGGCTGTGGATCATCCAGGTAACAACACAGTATTAAGAATCGAGCGTATGTAAACTTTTGAACGAGGTCATATCTATCGGGTGATATTTATATGTAAACATTTTATATGTTACATCTAAAAACAAAAACAATTATGATGTTTACATTGTTAAACCATTAATATAATAATTGATTTACAGAGTCTTATACTTAATACATTTTAATAAATTACTTTTTTAAATGTGGGAGGAGCAAACATTTAACTAAAGTTTCTTTGTTTTGCTTACAGTTATTATTTTTCTTTACATTTTAAGTTTTATTTAAAAAAAATTCACATCTGTGACATCACAAATTCTCTGAAGAACCTGTGTGGATCCCCTGTTAAAATTAAAATGAATGTTTTCATGTTTAGGTTATGAACAGGAAATTGATTTAAATTGGTCTCATATTCATTTATGCTCACATTATAATCACAAATACTCCCCCTGATAAACAGAACCCGTGTCATGACAAGAGGCACAAAGACATCTGGTCCAAAGAGAAGACCTGTGACAGACTGCCCAAGTTTCTAGTGATTGGTCCTCAAAAGACTGGTAACAAAAAACCTCGAAATACGATTGTTTATTTAGTTAGTTTTTAAGCTAGATGTGCACTGTGTTGTGAACATATACCAGAGAAGTTGCTAGTCATTGAAACCATAAGAGACTTACCGTATTTTTCGGACTATAAGTCGCATCAGTCCAAAAATACGTCATGATGAGGAAAAAAACATATATAAATCACACTGGACTATAAGTCGCATTTATTTAGAACCAAGAACAAAGAGAAAACATTACCTTCTACAACCGAGAGGGTGCTCTATGTCTTCAGTGTAGACTACAGTAGCACTGAGCAGCATAGAGCGCCCTCTGGCGGCTGGAGACGGTAATGTTTTATCTTGGTTCATTTGTCTTAGTTCATTTCTCTTGGTTCACGTCAAATTAATTTTGATAAATAAGTCGCACCTGACTATAAGTCGCAGGACCAGCCAAACTATGAAAAAAAGTGCAACTTATAGTCCGGAAAATACGGTATATACATATTAATAATTAGCCAGGTTTTATGATGTAGAACATTTCATTCTACATACAAGTCACAGAACCGAGAACATTTGCAACAAATGTGATTAATATTTGATCAAAGCAGCTTGATGCGGTGGTGTTGTGCTCTTTCTGCAGGAACTACTGCACTGCACTCGTTTCTTGCCCTTCATCCTGCAATTACGAGCAGCTTCCCCAGCCCCGTCACCTTTGAGGAGGTGCAGTTCTTCAGCGGACCAAACTACCAGCGTGGCATTGACTGGTAACCATGGAAACCCCATCCATACCTCATCTTCTTTGTTCTTCATTTTCAAATCAGATACCAATTTTTAAAAAGCCTCACTCACATCACACTGGCAGAAATCATTTTTGGATCATGGGAAACGTATCATAAATTGATTTTTAGCGTGCATATTGTGTCTTAGAAAGCATGACTATTATTAATGCTTAAATTTATGTATCTCTGGATGAGAATAGTATAAATATTCAGATATGCAGTTTTGCATGGTAAACAAAACAATTGAATAATTTCTGTAAACTTTTACTGAAGGACTTCAAAACAGTATAGACAACACATACAGTAAATTATCAAATTTTCCTAGCATAATATTACCTATTTTGATTATGCTCCATTGAAAAATCACATGCGGTTTTTATTTAAAAAATTTTCACGGAATAAGAATGTCGATTTTTGAAGTCATATATATATATATATATATATATATATATAAATATATATATATATATATGTGTGTGTGTGTGTGTAACAGGTTTAATGCACAAAGAAAAATAAAAGTCAAATATTAAATGGAGTTCAAAATTACTTAACTTGCAGTCTGCAAAAGAGTGGAAAATATGTTCAGATACTCTATTTAATATTAAGTAGCTTTAAACACAAGGTATAAATAAATATGTATTTTTTAAATTTATAATTTTGTGTTGCTGTATGGATGTAGGAAAACACCCACAGAGCAGAAGACATTTAGGTCATATTTGCATTTTCTTCTGTCGGTGGCCATAATTCTAACCTTGAAATAAGGATTGGTAATAAAATAACACAACAATAATTCATACATGTGAAAAATCAGCTATTAATATAAACAGAACATAATATATAAACACTAAAAGTAGCTGTAACCTGGCTCAGAGGAAGACAGGATTCATGTCATTGTTGCAGTTTTTTGGGGATAATACAAGACAACTGAACCTCACAGATGGTTTTCAAAGACAAAAATGCTAGAAAATGTACATAATATCGGTCAGAATGAGTGACATGTTAGAGCAAAGCAAGCAGTTTTTGAAATCTGTACCCCAAAATCAGTACGAAACAATTCTTGGATTTCATTCAGCAAATATTAAGCAACTGTGATTTAATGCATTAAAATATACAACATAATTCTTAGTGAATTCCCCTTTTAATCTTTTATTTATATTGGATATTTTACATGAGTGTATGTTAATTCTGTGTGTCTTGTCTCAGGTATATGGATTTTTTCCCCGTACCCTCGAATGTGAGCACAGACTTCCTGTTTGAAAAGAGCGCAAACTACTTTGACACTGAAGTTGCCCCGAAGAGAGCAGCGGCCCTGTTACCAAGAGCCAAAATCATTTCTATACTCATCAACCCTGCTGACCGTGCGTATTCCTGGTACCAGGTGCGTTTGCATACACAAGGACTTAGCTGGTTAGTTAGCATGATTCACCACTCCTGCTGGTAGATGTAGCAACTACACCGTCTGATGTAAAACTGACTTTTATTTGGAAACCTAATACTTTGTTTACTGCCTTTGATGTCAGATTGATTTCTTGAGTCCTTTATAGCGACACATTAAATGAAAACTACTGCTGTTTATTTTCTCTTCCACCGATCTCTCTCTAGCATCAGAGGGCTCATCAGGACCCTGTGGCGCTAAACTATACATTTTATGAGGTGATCTCTTCTGGGCCTTCGTCGCCCGCAGCTCTGCTCTCTCTGCACCACCGCTGCCTGCAGCCGGGAGCCTACAGCAGCCATCTGGAGCGCTGGTTACACCACTACCAACCCAGTCAGGTGTGTACACACACTCACACATGCCTACAGCCGACTTCAGGAACTAGTCACACTGCTATTAGCCTAGCCAGGTGTGCACACAAAAGATCTGTCTCCTAAAAGAACTCTTTTCATCTTCATCAGCAGCTGTGACACGCTATAATGCAGCTAGCTTTCATTTCAGTCCTGGATGTTGATTGGTCAACCGTTTTTAAAACATGCCTAAATAGACAACACCGCTTCAGCTGGATACTGTCTTTATTACTGCATGGCATTTGTAAAAGCTGTTAACTTTTTACCGTAGTTGATCTGTTAGTGGAATTGATAAATAAAATAATGTTTTAATGGCATACAAACACAAAATCATTTTTACACACAATTTCTACTTGAAATTTGTGCTGTACCTCTTATGTCTTTGAAATCATTTTAAATTGCATTTTAAAATTACTGTTTTAATCCAATTTAAATGTATTTCTGTGATTTTTTTTTTTGTGAGTATTTAAGTCATTAGCAAGGTTTTTTTTTTTTTTTTTTTTTTTTTTTTTACTGTTTTAGCTTATTTTCATACTTTTTTTGTATTATTTCAAGTCATTTTAAGTAATCTTCAAGTCCCCTGGGAAGTTTGCTGAAGCCCCCTAGTGGACCCCTGGCCCTTGTTCATTTATAGGTTTTTACTGTAAACACTCCGTTTACATTATTTTTACACTTTTTACACAACTTTAGATAATGTTGATAAGTAACCTAGAATATTCAGACATTGTGATAAGTGAACCTACACTTGTTCAAAATCATCCCATAATGCTCTAGAGCAGGTGTGTTGTGCTGCATCAGTGTGTGTGATGTGTGTTTTCTCCTGTGAACAGCTGCTGATCGTGGACGGTGTGCAGCTGCGCTCCAGTCCTGCTCAGGTGATGGATGGGATTCAGAAGTTTCTTGGAGTCACACCGTACTACAACTACACACAGGCGCTGACGTGCGAGCTCTCATTATTACTGCACACCCTCTCACTCAGAGTCCAAGAGCACTACTATATTTGCTCCAGAACTAATCATCTCAGTCCTCAATTCTATTCCATGACATTTTAAGTAAAATATGTCCTTAAAAATGCATTTAATTGGATTAGATACATTTGATTTTTATTGGAGACATAACTAGGGCCTGCTCTCTGTTTAAAGGTTTGATGAGAGTAAAGGTTTCTGGTGTCAGAAACTGGAGGCAGGACGTCGCTGTCTGGGAAAGAGCAAAGGAAGGATATATCCAGAAATGAGCCTGGAGGTACAGCTTGCTTCTCAACATTACAGCTCCTGATATCAAGATAAGATGGATATATTGTAGCTGAACAAAAATAGACATTGCATTTCAATTACAGCCAGTGAAGTTTATAATTGGCTGCACACTTAAAGCTGATGGAAGAGAATGTATGAGATCTATTTTGAGGTTGTAGAACGAGTCCATTTGAAATCAAGTGGGAATAGAGCAAATTGGATTTCAAAAGCAACTTAAATTCAATCACAGAGTGCTGATCAGAGTGTGTTGCAGCAGTTGGCACATAAGTTTCAATCTTGTGTCCAGTCTAGTGTGTAAATGCATGAACAAAAAAACAGTTTCTCCTGGGTGATCAGTATTATTCAATCAGAGATATTTACCTTGTGTATGTATAGAATATAGAACTGCATTATGTATGTATAGAAGACTATTTCCGCCACATAAGTACATGTAAATTATAAAAATTTTAATTTTTGGTAAATCATGATACAAGTCCAAATTGACATAAGTCATAATTATGGCACAAGAAATTGATTTATGTCATGACTTTTCCTGTTGATTTTGATTTCCTGCGTGTAAATTAGTTTGTCATAATTTAACTTTTTGTCACATACATTTTTTCTCAATGTTGACTTGATAAATCGGTTATTTATAATAATGAGATAAAAAAAGCATAATGACACAAGTTAAAATTATTAAATAGAATGAGTATTTCATAGTTTTGACTTTATCACAAAATTGACTTTTTATCTCAAAATATTCACTTGTCAAAATTGACTCATAATTTTATCTCAGAAGTTTGACATCATCAATTGTTCAGAATATGAGATAAAAAATTACAAAAGTTTCATAATTTAAACTTTTTTTTTTGTCATGTGAATTTTTATTTTAAATTTGACTTAGAATTGTAATATATCTCATAATGTCTCATGACTCTCATATTCTTCCATAAATGTGTGTAACTCACGTATAGTTTTTTCCTGACTCCAGTCGAGGGTGTTTCTGTCGGAGTATTACCGCGAGCAGAACGTGGAGTTACTCCGGATGTTGAAACGTCTGGGTCAGCCTCTGCCCATCTGGCTCAGAGATGAACTGCACAACGCCAGCTGGAGCTGATCAGAACCTGCTTAAGGAGAACCACGGCAGAACCCTGCTCCACACTGGAGAACTCCGGGCCCGCGTGCGGCAGGAGCCAAAAGAGGACTGACCCCTCTCGCCCACCGTACTCCGCACAGGCCCTGATGGACTGTGCTGGCCGATCACGCCATCAGTCAGTCTGCATGAAGCCCTCAACCTGGTTATGGGAACTTGTAGTGGACGTTCACGGAGTCATGCATTTGGAAATGGAAGCGACCTGATTGGACAGCTTTAAAAAGACTTCTAGAGTGGTTGGTTAACTGGCTGTTTTTAAATGCAAATATAGTCTTCTAGGAAGAGAGGGAATCGCACAGAACCTCTAGGAGCATTTTGTTCAAATACCCATGAACGGAAGGGACTTTGAGAGGATTATTTCGATTTTAGTCTCAGAAGTCTTTAACTCTGCCAAGCAGAGAAGTATTTAAATATGTCATAAATGTGGCTACTTTTAGCAGGTTTTCTTCTTTATTGAATGAACTGGGCAAACGTTAAAATTCTCATTTTTGACTAGCTACATTAATGTTCAAGAGTTTGGGTTTAGTTAAGATTTTAATGTTTTTGAAAGAAGCCTCTTATGTCCACAAAGGCTGCATTTATGAGAGTAAAAATACTGTTTAAAAAAAATGTATATTACGATTTAAAATACCTGCCTCATAGTTTAAATGATTTTTAAGTTTTTTTTATTTTGTATTCATGTGATATCAAAGCAGTTCGACCAGTCTTCAGTGTCACATGATCAAATATGCTAATTTGTTGTTCAGGAAGCAGTTCTTCTTTTCAGTGAATAAAATAAAATCCTTCTTAAAACTCAAATCTTACTTACCCCAGACTTTTGTACACTAGTCTATGCGATCTGCAGATGATATCTCTGTTCCAAAACCTAGCAAGGATTTCAAGATACCATAGCCATTTAGGCAGGAAATATAATTATTCCGGTTTTTAATATAACTTGGTTTTATCACCAAGGAAGCACTGCAATGTATCATTTATGGAAAAGGCCATTTCAAAAAGCAGTACAGTGATCTCAGTGATGTTAATTAAAAAATTGATATTTAAAAAATCTAAAAATGTAAGTTTATATGTGTATATATACAGTACAGACCAAAAGTCTGGACACACCTTCTCATTTAAAGAGTTTTCTTTATTTTCATGACTATGAAAATTGTAGAGTCACACTGAAGGCATCAAGGGCTATTTGAGCAAGAAGGAGAGTGATGGGGTGCTGCACCAGATGACCTGACCTCCACAGTCACCGGACCTGAACCCAATCGAGATGGTTTAGGGGTGGGCTGGACCGCAGACAGAAGGCAAAAGGGCCAACAAGTGCTAAGCATCTCTCGGGGAACTCCTTCAAGACTGTTGGAAGACCATTTCAGGTGACTACCTCTTGAAGCTCATCAAGAGAATGCCAAGAGTGTGCAAAGCAGTAATCAAAGCAAAAGGTGACTACTTTGAAGAACCTACAATATGACATATTTTCTGTTGTTTCACACTTGTTTGTTATGTATATAATTCCATATATAATTCCACATGTGTTAATTCATAGTTTTGATGCCTTCAGTGTGAATCTACAATTTTCATAGTCATGAAAATACAGAAAACTTTAGGATGCTTAAGGATGCTTATTGTAATAGGTTATATTAGCAACATACTATCATCATTCACAAATGATTCCAATACCTGTGTTGAACTGATACTTATGTAAACCAGTCCAAATCACATCATCAGCGGTGTTCTGCATTCATAATTTTTTGAGCAGACAGGAAGAAAGCAAACTAGATTTTGGAACAGTCTAATATCGGTGCAGACCCAAAATGAAGCTCTTGTCTGGATCTCAAAAACCTTTTTTTTTTTTTTTTTTTTTGCCAAAATGAGAACTGCTTTATGCTGTATTGCCAACAAATGAATGTGCATTGTGTGTGTGTGTGTGTGTGTGTGTGGCAGCAGTTGGATACATACAAATAAATCAACAGTAATGTGATCCCGTCATGTCTGGTTTTCAATTTAAGTGGACACATACTGGGAAATAAAGGTACAGAATGAACAAGGGCATCTCGTTTTTCTCTTCTTCAAAGTGTAAAGTGAGGTGAACTAGAGCGGTGGGCATCTTATCTGTGTTCCTGCAGTCTACTTTATCAGCTGAGAGGAAGAGTAGAGAGAGAGTTTGATTAATCACTGCACAGAAACAAGAGCTTTGGGGCCCAGTCGCTCGAAAGCAGCAAGCAAAGCCCTTAAATAAGACTCGCTCAGGTCCACTGGGAACCACCACAGACAGTACACTGTGTGCTTGAGGGGAGAGAAGGAAAAAATAAATGGTGCAAACTCTATAAAGTGCCTATATATCTGAATGCAGACACACACCACTGATGCAGCAAATGTTGCTTGTATTCGCATATTACTTGGGTGTCGTTTCCTAGTACATCTTTACAGTTGGGCACCTATCAAAGCTATAAGCGCTAACACGTTCCATTCCTTTTACCGTGGAGGTACATAAGTATGCATGTACAATAAACAGGGGGAGGAGATTTTATGGCAGTTTCAAACAAAAAAAGCCCAGGTCTAATTCACAGAACATTAAACATGGACATGTATAGCACATGTCATGGTTATTGGTTCATTAAGCACAGGTCTTGTACCGAGGCCCACTAAAGGCGACAACCAGAACATTGAACAAGGAATGGGCCCCTTGAGACACTAATGCAGTTTCAAAACTATATTCTTGCTAACTTTTCTTACATTAATCAGCATTACATTACAGCATTGGAGAAAGCATTAGCATTGATGTACATGTGCTGCACTGCCATCTATAAGTGCGTTTCATTAATACGCACCATACAACAGTAAGCTACTAGCAGATGACTCCACTTAGGTACAATTAAAAATATATATATATATATCTGATGCTCTTGTGGCAGTCAAATGAAGGGGTGACCAAAAATCACCCGAATGTTAATGCAAACAACATTTTAAATCAGCACCAAACTTCTGAATCATATTATCATGCACATTATAATAATGTGCATAGATTAACCTTTCGCAATAAGACCAGTGACATGTATCACAGTAAATGTTGATTTCATGTTATTTTTTTTTTACATTTTACATTTGCACAGAGAAAACACCAAATCAGCTGCAGAAATGCTCTTTTTATTAAATACTTTCCAGATCAAGTTTCAATAATAACAAAGCTATGATGAAGACCTACTAACATTCAGACAAACACTTGATAGTTGTCATTTCATGGTTTTATTAAATGTATGATCATGCAAAAATCCAGCATCCATGTTTAAACTCCAAGTATATACGAAGCCCAATAGTATACCATTACAATGCAATAGATTTACTTAGAATGAGGGGAGCATACCAAGCAGAGGCTTTTGTTTTATATATTTTCACTATTTTCTACTTTTTTTGTCTTTGTTTTTTTTTTTTTTTACATGGTACATCACTTATATTTCCCAATGGAGTGATTTTCATGTCGAGATGCAAATACTATGAGATTTTTTTCCCTTTATTAATAAGTAAACACAGACAGTGGAAAAAAAAATATTTACCGAGAAAAGTATACATGCATATTCAGCAGTTTATTTCAACTGCGTCTTTGATTTCTCCTGTCATTGGACGGGTGGGCCAGAAGACTCATACGTTCGCCGTCTGGCCCAGGATTCAGACCAAGCTTTCAGGGGTGGGATATTTATTTCACTAAATCTAAATCTATTAGCTTGTGACTCCTCATAGCCATCTCAATCTTTTTCATTTTCATGGAGCTGAAGATGTCACTCATGTACAGAAAAAGGATGCATTTAAGTAAAAATAAAAATCATAAAACGTGTAATCTAGTTTGGCCAGGCAAGGCAGCAGTTCCCAATAGCACAAACAAAGGAAAAAGAAATCAGCGATTAGAAAATAAAACAAACAAACAAAAAAAATGCAAGAAATCAGCACAAGACATGAAAACAGCATCATCACATATAATCTAACAGCATCACTACCATTGTAAAGGTGATAAGCGCGTGCACACACTTACACACGTGCGGATGTATAGTCCTGATATGTCACCAAGCCCAGGGTGTGCAAACACTACATGTATTTACAGACCCATACAAAAAACTCATGTGTTCCAAGAAGATGGGGTGAACTCGTAGTTTGTTTTTTTCCACACATAATATATTGCCTAAAACAAACCTACACTAATATAGATCTAAAAACAAAACCATAGCAGTGACGAAAAGCATTCGTGCAACTACAGATGAACTTAATAGATGAACCACTCGTGACTATCAAACCATCAAATTAAAACGCAGTTTATGAGTGCTATAAAACCTGCGTAATATAGTTTGTGGGGAAATCTTAAACCACTGTGAATTGTAATCGTACAAACATTAAAACTATGATTTTAACATAACTATGGCAACTGGACGAGTTTGCGTTTTTCCCACGCGCTCCTTGTGATTGGATGAACTAAACGACATGTATTTACAGAGCATGTCCCCCCCCACCGTCACGAACCACGACTAAGACAACACTGAGGACAGGGTGAGTCTAACGTTACTAAAACAACGGAGTACTTTTACAATGAGTGGAAGAAAAGACGACGAGACTCAATCACAACATACTCGACTACTGAAGCTATTTTCACCATGATGTAGTTTGTAAAAACGACTAGTCCTCCTTTGAGCTCAGATCTGAAGATTCAGTCGCCGAGTTCAGAAACTGGAGAGAAGTTTATGTCTGACTATCACAGTACGTCCTGCAGTGGTTTGTCTACGACGCTAACAAAACGACAAGGGTGAATCTACTGGTCGGTGTTCGGTTGCGTTCGGTTGTGTTCGGTTCACTTGAGCTTTTGTTATACTAAATCTAAATGGGGGATACAATTTATACAAGTTCATATCTCACACACGCACCCACACAAACGTATCAAGCACAGTCAGGAACGACATCTTTTCCTAAACCTGGATGGCGAACATTTATATCTCCTTTAAATATTTCATGTATATCCTATGTTTATTTAGATTAACTTAAAAAATAAAACAGTCTTAAAAATTCGAAATGAACACAAAATACTTGTGTTATGTCAGTCCATGAAAAAAAAAAAAAAAAAAAGGAAATTGAAGAGTTCCACATTAACATAAGAGATTACTAAAACCTGGGCAGTACAAACCTTCTCTTAGACCCGGGTTACATAAAAAGCCAACACCAAACAGAAACAATCCTTAAAAAGACTAAAAACTACACTTTGGTTCTTTTTTTCGATATGAAGAACTTCTGAACATTTTCACTGCCTTGCTCTCGGATTAGTCGACCCCTTCCCTTAATTGATTTTGTATCCAAAAAGCTGCAAAGTATACAAGAAGGACTGTGAAGACAAAACTTGTAAACCTTAGCATTTTTTTGGGCACATTTTGTAATTTTGTTAAGTTGAGCACCCCCACCCTCCCAACTCCCGCCTTGGATTACTTACATATATGATTTTCAAACCGGATTGTAGCTTCTGGTTCAGCTAGTGATTTTTACAATATATCGTATATTTATGATTTCACAGATCAGTACTTACAACACCTTCTGAACATCTTTAACGGGCAAAAAAAGATGGTTCCGTGGGAAAAGGACAAAACAGCACCCCCATGTGGGTGTCAGATACATGCACCGTCCCTTGGGCGGGGCCACAGCCGCGGCCAGCTCCCGTTGGTCAAAGATTGGACAGGATAAGTGGTGTTGACTGTTGAACTGGATGTTGTCAGAGTTCCTCACTGGTGTGTCTGTAACTTTAAGAGCTGTCATCCAGCTGGCCTTCACGTGCCCGTCCAGCCACAAAGAAGAAACATTCCCATTATCTTGAGAATCCAGGTAAGCTGGAAAAAAATTAGGCGAAAATAAATTTTTTGTGAATGGAAATGTGCATCATCTGTCTTACTGCATACAATCATAAATTGTTTTTTATAACAAATTTTACTCCCTTAACTAGACGCATGAGAGATGGAGTCTATGGAAGTCTATTTGTGGCTTAAGGTTTGGCAGTGTTGCCAAAATTGTGATGTATCTTAATAGTGTAGCGATGTATGAAGCCCAGCTCACATAAAAGGACAGAAAAACGTACAGTGGTTACGGAAAGTATTTAGACCCCCTTAAATTTTTCACTCTTTGTTATATTGCAGCCATTTGCTAAAGTTAAATTTTTCCTCAATGTACACACAGCACAGCATATTGACAGAAAAACACAGAATTGTTGACATTTTTGCACATTTATTAAAAAAGAAAAACTAGATATCACATGGTCATACGTATTCAGACCCTTTGCTGTGACACTCATATATTTAACTCAGGTGCTGTGCATTTCTTCTCATCATCCTTGAGATGGTTCTACACCTTCATTTGAGTCCAGCTGTGTTTGATTATACTGATTGGACTTGATTAGGAAAGCCACACACCTGTCTATGTAAGACCTTACAGCTCACAGTGCATGTCAGAGCAGATGAGAGTCTTGAGGTCAAAGGAACTGCCTGAAGAGCTCAGAGACAGAATTGTGGCAAGGCACAGATCTGGCCAAGGTTACATACAAATTTCTGCTGCACTTAAGGTTCCTAAGAGCACAGTGGCATCCATAATCCTTAAATGGATAACATATGGGACGACCAGAACCCTTCCTAGAGCTGGCCGTCTGGCCAAAATGAGCTATCGGGGGAGAAGAGCCTTGGTGAGAGAGGAACCCAAAGATCACTGTGGCTGAGCTCCAGAGATGCAGTCGGCAGGTGGGAGAAAGTTGTAGAAAGTCAACCATCACTGCAGCCCTCCACCAGTCGGGGCTTTGTGGCAGAGCGGCCCTACGGAAGCCTCTCCTCAGTGCAAGACACGTGAAAGCCCTCATGGAGTTTGCTAAAAAAAACACCAAGGACTCTGGTCTGATGAGACCAAGATAGAACTCTTTGGCCTTAATTCTAAGCGGTATGTGTGGAGAAAACCAGGCACTGCTCATCACCTGTCCAATACAGTCCCAACAGTGGAGCATGGTGCTGGCAGTTTTTCAGCTGCATGGACAAGAAGACTGGTTGCAATCGAGGGAAAGATGAATGTGGACAAGTACAGAGATATCCTGGATGAAGACCTTCTCCAGAGTGCTCAGCACCTCTGGTTCACCTTCCAACAAGACAATGACCCAAAGCACACAGCTAAAATAACGAAGGAGTGGCTTCCCAACAACTCTGTGACTGGGGACACCTTAAATATTTACCATCCAACCTCACAGAACTGGAGAGGATCGGCAGAGGATCCCCAAATCCAGGTGTGAAAAACTAATAAAAAAAAAAAGGCTGTATTGGATCAAAAGGGTGCTCTACTAAATACGGAGCAAAGGGTCTGAATACTTAGGACCATGTGATATTTTCTTTTTTAATAAATGTGCAAAAATGTTAACAATTCTGTGATTTTCTGTCAATATGGGGTGCTGTGTGTAATTTAATGAGGGTAAAAAATTGAACAAATGATTTTAGCAAATGGCTGCAATATAACAGAGTGAAAACATTAAAGGGGGTTTGAATACTTTCCGTACCCTCTGTAGGTGTGTATGAATGGAGTGTTTTTACCTGTCCTGTGTGGTTCACTGTAAGGGGGCGGCTGGTGCCCCTGAGCAGTGGAAGTGGACGTTAAGCCACTTGGCGTCACGGCGATGCCACACGCGTGTCTCCTCCGACTGGCAGCTACGTGGGCGGCCCTGGCTGTCGATGTACTGCGTCAGCCGGATATATGCGATGCAGGCAGCGTCCTCCCCGATGAGATGAACATGAGGATTGAGGATAGTGGTGTGCACAGGCTTGTTGTTCTTACTCAGCACTGAAAAAGTAAAATGCATTGATTGCATCTGAATACATACGGTCAAAAGACAACTTATATGAATAATTATGTAAGGTAAAACAACTATACTAATAGTTAGACATGACTCACAGTGCTCAAAGTAGAACTTGTGGAAATCCATGCCCTCGACCAGGTTCCCCAGAGCTTCAGGCTCAAAAGAAGTCAGACCAGGGTCACAGATTCTTCTGTGGTACATAAGAATATAATAACAGTGTTCATATAACAAAAATTTATATAGCATTAAAAAAAAAGAGCATTTAATTTCAGAGTGAACATATGCTGTGTTCCAGATACAACTGGATATTACCAGCACTTCATGGCTAGATACAACATTCTCCCAAAAGAACAGGAGTCGCTGATCAGTCAGTCTGGGAGTTTATTCAAACTGACAATTTATAGGTCTGTTTGTTCATTTTTAATATAAAAAGTCACACAAAGCCTTGCATGTATTCACAGGCATGTATTTCTTAGTATCTTTGTTACAATCCAGCTGAAGCATGTGTTGCTGTCAGGTGCAGGTGGGCTGTGCTTACGTGTATGCTTCAAAGTCTCCATTGTTGACAGCCTCGATTAACTGCTCCGTGATCTTTATAATCTCCTGCTTGCGAGCTACTCAAAAAGATGAGGGATGATGGATGGAGAGGAAATGAAATGATAAAAAAGAAAAGCAAAGTTAATAAGCATAACATTCACCGTTTTAAAAAAAAATTTCTTATTATACTCAGAAGCCAGATTCACTTTTATCTGGAATGCAGGTTCTGGTCACATGACACAAAAGTTTAAAACTTATTTGTTAGTGAGTTTTGGTGCATAGACACCATGCCAATATTTACTGACTCTCTACTTTGAGCCGTTCATTATGCATTTCTGTTACAACACTATGAATGCCAAGAGGAATGTTTGTAATTAGATTAATCAAACAAAAATATAATAAAACAAGTAACAATCATTATGCAAACTCACTATCAATAAACTTTAAAGTTATTTAGCAGGAGATCAGACTTTATCTAACTCGATTCTAGCTACAATAAATTGCATTCTATGCCTTTCATGTATTAATCTTGCATTAAAACAGTCAATGATTGCAATTACTGAAAATAAATGTTAAGGAATTAACTATTTGACTATATTTTACTGCTGAATCTGCAGTCGTAGGACATGTGAACATACCTTTTTTCCACAGAGAAAACTGAAAAGGGTGTGAATATTCTCCCATTGCATAATAGGCCTTTATAAATGTGTATGTACATAAGCATTTGGATTAACACATTCTCCATTACTATACAAATAAAAATCAACCCAACAAGTCAACCTTGACTAATACAATATATTAACTGCCAACTGTTACATTGGATAGGATATCACTACTTAATTCTATTATTGATTTCCTGTTGACATCTTCTGTGTGTGTGTCCTTGTCTACCCCACACACTCACACTGAGCTGCGGACCAACTCGCCGTGATACCGCTGACCCCATGGGCTGAGGCACAAGGGCCAGAATGAGTGCGCTCTAACTCTGGACATGAGGCATGTTCTGAACTGTTCCATGCCAAGCGTTTAACGTCATGCATTGGGACGGCTGCAACACACAACGCTGCACACACAACACGGGTGATGATGCATGCAGAAAGAGAGAGAGAGGAATGCATGAACACACAAGAGTATGAAGTACAACATCAGACCCCTAAGTGAAAATTCTGTCATCTTTTGTTTAACCTCATGTTTCAAATCTTTAATGCTTTTTTACTTCCATAGAAGACAAAACGAGATTATTTAATGTACTGTAGCTCTTTTTCATACCATGAAATTACATTATGGTTGGATGCTGCTGGGCTCCAAAAATGTATCATAAAAGTGATTATGACTTTTTGGAGTTTCACAGTCCTTGGATACATTTGTATGAAAAAGAGCATGGTGGAAATTCAGCTAAATCTCCTTATGTGTTCATGTAGTTTTGGAACAACATACATTTTTACATTTTTGGGTAAACAATTCCTTTAATGCATTATATAAAAGGTTATACAGTTCAACAATATGGTAATTTTGTTGTACTTCATAAACAGTGTTACATAAAGAGATCAATTAAAAAAGAATGGAAAAGATAAAGAAAAGATTAAAATGGAAATCTGTAGTTAATTTGCAGAAAGACAATTTATTGGAATTTATGAAATAGAAAACGGGGAAGGTTGGAAAAAATTGTGAAAGACAGATGCTGACAGATGTTAAATGAAGAGAGAGAGCAGGTGTGGATGTGGTCTTATATGAGGTGTTGCAGCAAGCTTGGAAACAGAATCAAGTCTATTTTTTTCTTATACCATTCCTTTGTTATTTTATATATGTTCCTGTAGCTCAATTGGTAGAGCATTGCGCTATCAAGTGCAAGGTTGGGGGTTCGATTCCCCGGGAACACATGATGGGTAAAAATTGATAGCCTGAAAGTACTGTAAGTCGCTTTGGATAAAAGCGTCTGCTAAATGCATACATTTAAATTCAATTTAATTTATATATGGAGTATTGTTAACCAGCAAGAAACCGATTCACAAGTATGTAGCTTAGATGAGGGATATTAAAATGTTTGTGCAAAAAAGCATATTAATTACGAATTCTGAAACCCCAAAGGGGTAGGTTCGAGACTTCAGTCACAGGTTGGGAAGGAAAATGTAGGATAATCCGGTGTAGAACAATTAAAAGATCCATCTAGATACTAAAGGGCCATTTTACAACAAAACAAATCTGTAAATAGTAGTTGAGCAGCATGCATGGTGGGGGGGGGGGGGGTGAATACATTTGTGAGCAACAATTGTGACATTCAATACTGTTCTACACTGAAAGCAAGTGATACTATGATAGTATGCTAAAGGCTAGAAAGACTGGAGTTGTGGGGGGACAAAAAGGTCTCGACTTGAGGGTTTGAGGAGGGATTGAGAAGGGGATTGAAGGTGCCCAGGTGGTACGAGAGGATCTTGACTTACTGGCAGGAGAACCCTGAGGTGAAGCCAACAGAGCGGGCAGCTCTTCCCCGGCACTGCACTGACTCATCACGGCACTGTCACTGCTCGTTCCCTGCGCACTCTCGGCTGGCACAGCCCCAAAACCACACGCCACCAGGAGGAAAAACACACACATCTCTCATGTCCTTCACCAGCCGAAACACACTAACAGACACCACACCAATACTGGCACGTTATCATGACTAAATAGCATAACGGTCACGAAGACGCTGGATGGGATGCGTTTAGATGAGCTGTTCTCAATAAAAGCAGCACTGTTTTTTAGGAGCAGGACTACAGGTGATGATCCTGGATTTTCCAGTCGAGTTATGAGTGATGGTGTGACGCAGGTCTGTATCTATGGGTGTGGTGAAGTGGAGCCGTGTTTGTTGTGCTTGGATAACGGCGCGTTCAGAGATTGTTTCTCCAGGCTCCGCGCCAATTTCCTGTCCTCATCACCTAACCTCAGACGTGACAGAGCTAATGATAAGGCTCTTTAAGCTGCTATTGTCCGTCCAGGCCCAGAGTGAATAAGGAGAGGAAATGAATTTCGAGCTTCGCTCTTTTCGTGACTTTTACAAAACCTGAGTCCCTTGGGGAAAACAGTCCGGTTCGCAGCATGCTAATGAATTTACATGACACGGCACATCAACAAACTTCTTAAAAAGTGGGGTGAAAAACACAGGACACACACACAAACACGCACAAAATCTACAAGGAAACCTACTGAGGTACCGACAACTTACAGATGTGTGCATAAATATATTTATATATACTGTATTAACAACAAATTGTAAGAGTGATGTGACATAATAGTTGCTTATTAATGCCCTATTTAGATGGGACTTTTTTTTTGAGAGTGTGCCCTCAAGTACTTCTTTGAATACTGTAGTTAAATCTCTTTGGTGCATCTTCACTTTGAACCTTTGCTAACTTTAAACTAGCAATTTAGCTGTAATCAAAAAGGGTTGTGCCATCATGCATGTTAAACGTGTACAGCACAATCCATCTAACCCCGTCTCGATCCCCTCTACTATAATTCTCCTCCTGTCAGTCCGGCAGCGTGCTTTCATGGTCCTGCCTTCAAATCACAAAGCCTTATATTTTATATTTTAAACTGATACTGACTGACGTGACGTGTATATTGTTTAATCAAAGGCATTTTTGGTACTGTGGTAGTGGAGGTGTTCTTCTGACACGAGCACTGGGAGCTGCAATGCCACAGTTCTGGAGGCATGCAGAGAAGAGGAGAGAAGATCTGTGTACCTTTCCTACCTTTCATATCCTCTTCCTCGTTGGTGTTACAGCTCTCTGTGGAGCCCTGGTGACAGATAAGAGACAGACAGAGAATATACAAGACAAACCAAACATTAGACGTGAATGAAAAGGAATGAATACCATTATACACTTCCAGGATTAGGAACCTCATGATACAGCATGTTGTTGATTCTAAGAATGATTCTCGGTAATCATAAGGTAAACATTAATATAATATTTAACATCAATATATTTTAAATTATAACAACAAACGGCACAATTCAATTTGTTTTTCAGTCAGAGAGACTGATTACAAAATTATTCAGTGAATGCTCACAAATATTTTGCAAGTTTTTTAATTATTATTATTACATATTAGGATTATTATTATTAACTAAAACTAAAACCGTAGCCATAAAAAAATATTGAAATTGAAATAAACTACAAACTGAAATCAGATGAAGTATTAAAAAATAACAAGCAAATAAAACTGAATAAAAACAAAAATATTTTTAAGGTAATAAAATAAAAACGTTTTTATCCAATAAGGAATTGCAATCAGAAAAGATTTAGATTTATTCAAATTGGTTCAAATCTGCAATTTGTGAATCGCTCCCCCAATGCCATTTCAAATGCTCTTGAAAAATGTACCTTGGGGCCATCGGCAGGGTTGTGCACAACTGTAGTTTGTGGCTCCTGTAAAATTGAACAAGATTTTACATCATGATTAAAGTAGTAATACTCATCCCCAACAATCTGGTTGAACACAACGTCCTCCAGGAATACACACGCACACTTTTAAAGCTGCTGTCTTGGCTAAGACACAAACTGAGGATTTTGAGATCAAGTAAAAAAATTATGATCTAAACAGACATTTACTTTATCTGGAAATAAACACAAGGTTGGGGTTCATGACGTGCTTGAAGAACATTCACAGCTCACTACAGAAAACCGACCACACGAGTACACTCATAAAAATAATAAATGGCATGCGCACAAAGATTTAAAGATGCAGTTTCTCAAATTCAACTGAAATTCTGCTGAACACCAGAGGAATGGAGAATCATAAGTAAAAAATAAATCCACCTTGAAGGATTATATGCACTATATTTTTCCTCAGATTAACTTCCAGTTTATTCTCAGAAATTCTATGACCCAACCGAACCCTCCAAATAGTGAATATGACACATTTTATTCCAACGGTGGCGTCTGATTCCTTGTATGTGTCTGATAGCCCAGTGGTTTCTAGCTGTCCATCAGCACTACAGAGGCATTTAGAGGCCTCAGGAGGGGTCGGGGGTTAACTTGTGCTCTTAACGGATTGTTTTAAAGGTCCCAGGATGCTATTTGCACAGCTATTTGGGCAGTCGAGCAAACAAGCCCCATCTGAAGTGTCAATCCACTTTCCTTTTCTTAAACCTCCAGGGAACACTGCTAGATTCCAACACGGCTGACAGCTTTCAGTTTGGGACACTGCATCTTTACTCTGATTGGTTTATGCACTCCAACTCACTAAAATCCAATAAAATTAGTACTAAAATCCATATATCAATGCTATTTTGTATGGTAGCATAAAACGATTGGACAAATAACAAAATCTTGTTCAATGACTATATATTATACTTGTAATAGCAGTGTGAATACACCTACAAAGGCAAACTAAGGATAAGAAGAGTACAGAAGGACATAAACCAGCAGCTTACAGGCAAGAACAAATCACTCCTAATGACATGTTTATAAAACAACACAATTATGTGTACCAGATGTGCTTCGAAAAGAACTGAGCGGCCCCAAAAAACACATAAGTGGGAAAAACGTGCACAGGGCACAGAAAACTACAGGTCTGAGGGATGCAGTACATGCAAAATGGGTTCAAAAACTCCTGACATGCACCAAACACTATTGCAAACACTTGATCGTGTTCTATGGGAAACGGTCAGATGAGTAGATGGGTTACAAAGAATGCTGAATGTAGATGAGGTACCATCGGTGTAGAAGAGGCCGTGTTGCTTTCTTTCATGGCGTTCACTACAGCGCTCACTACACTGTTTTAGTGTTGTTTGTCTGGGGCTGAAATAGAGAGGACAGATACAACTTCCTTTTCAGAGAGATGACAGCAGTAGAGACAAGATCGGAGCCAATCGTCCTGCGAGTAAAGGTTTCATGCCAGACGTGGTAGTTAGAAATACACAACAGATGAATCGCATCCACCAGGAAGATGACTGTACGAAGACATCCATCATTCACACACTCCGCCAATAACCAATGGACATTCCATGGAACTTTATATTATTAATAACAAGCATGTTTATTTTAAAAGCAGGTAAAGGAAAGCTCTGGTAGAGATGGGAACCTAAGAAGGCTGCTGGAGAGATGAAAAGATCTCAATCTCCTGGACAAAAGTAAGTATATAAGGAACATCTATGGGCTTACCTTGACTCCATCTGCCTTTTTGTTGAGTAAACTTTTGCATGCTGTAGGGAACACAGAGAGACTAAATTATACTACATGTAGCGCGAGTGACAAAACTTTTAGAATGCTGCACATAATTCAAATAAATGCCCATATAAAACAATTAACTTACTGCTGGCTTGCATTCAGTCATTCATTAGCATACAGGGTTTGGGAGGCAATGCTGACTAGAATCTTTTTTTTTTTCCCACATGAGATATTTTTAGAGATCTATATATACAAAGATTAATCCAGAGACATATGAAGCTTTGGGAGGTGAAGGGAAAAAGCATGTATCTTATAATATAAATAAATAACTTGCTGCAAATGAAAATAATTAAGTTGTACTTTAAAGGGGGTCATATCTAGAGAAATCTATTTTTTCAATAGCTTTAAGTGAGATCATTTAACTACTACGGTCTGAAAAACGCACTGTAACTTCAAACTCAAACTTCTCAGCTGTGAGAGAGATCATTTATTAAAACTCAACCTTAGAAACAAGTAACTGCAGTTGGCAGAGTGACAAATGTCACAAAAGTGACTAGAAAAAAGAAAAAAAAGATTTCTATTTTAAATAAATGCTGTAAATTTACTATTCATCAAAGAATCCAGAAAAAAGCTTTTTGGTTTCTACAAAAATATTAAGCATCAAAGCTGTTTTCAACATTAATAGTAACTTAAAAAAGTTCAAATCAGCAAATTAGAATGATTTCATGACACTGAAGACACTGTTTTTGAAGAGTAATGACTGGTCTGCTGAAAAATCAGTGTAACCATCACAGGAATAAATTACATGTAAAAAAAAAAAAAAATGAAATGAAATTTTTTATCAAATAAATATAGCATTAGTGAGCATAAAAGCATTTCAAAAACATCGAAAAAATAATACCAATCTCAGACTTTTAATCAATAGTGCATTCATAAATGCAAATAAAATCAATAAAATCGGTGAAGTGCTGTTTCTCACTTCACATTTGAGGGAGTATTTCTTACAGCAACAGAAGCAAAAGAAACAATTCCTGCTAATTAAAATTAAAAAA
>NC_039279.1:6774486-6928530 GCF_003368295.1 Carassius auratus | reverse complement strand
GTCACTTCATTCACTCACTCACTTAAAAGACTTTGGCTCATGTAGAAAGGGAAGCTCCTCGGATTAATTGGCAAGCTTCCTGCAATGCAGCTCTTTTTCATTACACGCTTTCACACAAAGCTGTTTGACGGATATCATAAACAGCAAGGCCAGGCGAGGCAGGGCATGAGGAACGTAGCTCACAAAATCACTGACCGTATTTTTGCCACCAAGAGATTTCCCCCTCAAAGTTCAGGAACGCCATTCTTCAGTATGACGTTAAGGCTGACAGTTACAGTGCAGACCTCAAGTGTTGTGTCAGGCGGGTGTTTCTAAATGAGAAAATCTGAAGAACAGTGGAAAAACAGAAACCATGTCAAGGGTTCAAGGGTGCTCTTGGCTGAGCATTCTAGTTCAAACATTACTAAACGGTTTTCTGTATGTTGTGTTTGGCGGGACTGTCCATCTTAGTCGATTGACAAGGCTCTATTTACCCCCAATACGTAGTCCACATGAGGCTTTCAAAATAAAGAATGATTTTCATTTCTCTTCCTTGCACTTATGACGATAATAGATCCCCAGCCTACATTTATCCTTAACATTCTGGGTCTGTCACACAAAATAACACAAATTTAAAGGCCCATGCTCTTTGGTTGTGGGTACAATATTGGTAAAACAAACCTCAAATATGTACCTTTACAGTAGCAAATCATTACATTTTAGATGTATCAAGACAGTTTTGTGAGTGTTTACATTTTATCAATTGAAAGAGCATTTTAACCCTAGATTTGTCTGAGAAGATGTTCTTTAAAATTAATTACTGACAATATAGCACAATCAATTTTAGTAACATATATACTAACAATATTTATATATAAAAAAAATATGTTTTGACATAAAAGTCCATTTAAATAAAAATTCTGAATCATATTTGTACACAAGTTCCTCAAAACTTTTCCAATCAGAACAATTCAAGTTTAAACTACTACTTAAATGCAAAGTTTGATTTCTACTGCACGGACTGACAATAAATGTACAAGCTATAAACATAAACATCTGAAAACACTGGAGTCCAAACAACATTGGAATATCATTGTATGGATAGAAAAAACTACAGACATTTTTCAAAATATCTTCTTTTGGGTTTCAATAAAAAAAAAAAAAAAAAAAAAAAAAAAAAATTGACATCCAGCTTTAAACTCTAACATCACTGCCTAAAACAACTGAAATATTGTCTGTCATTTTAATAGACTCACAGAGTTACTGGAATAAATTCACATATTTCGTTTTTCTGAAAGTATTCACATATTTAATTTCTCTTGATGTTGATGCATGACTAAATAAAGTGTTTTGCAGTCTGTGAAAATTAAAATCGCAGATCAGCACCGGTCTAGCCGGTGCTCCGGATCTCCAATTTAAGCCAAAATTGCCTGTGGTTTTATGTGTAAGTGAGACCTCGGTCTCAGACTCCGGAGCAGAGCTTGAAAGTGCACAATTTTTTTTTCACAAAAAAAAGTATTGACCCTTAACATTTGAACAGTAGTGTATAACATGAAATCAATAGTTGTTGATTCATACGGCCAAAGTGCTACAATGAATGCTCCCAATGACAGCTTACTTTATTGTAACAGATGCTTAATTTGCATTTTTGAGAGTGTCTCACATTAAAAGAGGGTCTTTGGCATTAAACTAATCGGTACCTGCAAATATAAAACAATTAATTTTAGTATTTTGACATTTAGTGGGCTAAATGCATTCTAAAGAACAAATCCCCTCAAGTCATTAACACAAATGCAGTGATGGACACCAAAGGCTGAGCTATAGCAACAAGAGAGACTTCAAAGTACAAAGTCCTTTACTTGAAGATCTCTGTAAAGCTTTAGAGAAGCTCCCAATTATTCACCATTTGAGTCTTATGTCATTTTTTATTACTCTGCTCTTTTCTTGTGTGGGAACACCTGAAAACCATTACAAGTATTCTCTCCCACTCTCTCTCACACATGCCATAGACCAGTGTTAATCATTGCCTCTGCTGACAGTAACTGGACCTGTCATGATGATGTCTTCATGATGGTTAGAGGCTGTATTACCTGAATGTGTGATCATGCAGAGTAAACGCATGGCTTTGGCACTGGAGCAGCAGGTAACAGTGTTCTGCATATGTTCTGATATTTGATTACTATTCAGTGCAATATTAATCTTTCACATATGCTGCAGCTTTGCAAATAGCAGAAAACATCAATGTACAGCACATGACTGATACAGTATATTAGAAATGTAGCTATAAATTGAAACTCATAAAAATACAGAAAGGAAAACCTGTAAAAGTCAAAATGCAATAAAAAACCTAAACTAAAAAACAGAGGAAGAGCCTTAGACGTCTCCGAAAAAAATAAAAAAGAGAATTTAAGTTGACTCAAACCTGGAAAGGATATTCAGACACATCAGGCTACGCTCTTTTACTTTCAAATGAGTGTAAATGTTTGTGTAAAAGAGGGAGATTTTGTTTTAGTTTACAAACCACTAAACAGACCAGTAGTTTAATAAAGACAAACTGGAGACTTTGTTTATGTGACAGAAAGCAATATATTGGTAGCAAATTAACCACCACAACGTTACAATCAAAACTGTCTGTGACTAATTAGTGGTTCTCCCAAAGCACTTTCCTTGCAATAATACATGCACAAACTCAATCAATTCAATCACACATATGTGCCACCCAGTACTGTCCTTGGTAAACATTAGCAAGTAAGCCCGCAACAAAAATGATATGATGTCACCCTCTAGGGCTTCTGTTTTTAATAAATCATTTACCAGTAAAATTATAAAAATTATATTTTATATAATATATATATATATATATATATATATATATATATATATATATATATATATATATATATATATATAAGTCAAGTAATTTTTTTAATATTATGATACAATTCTTCAGAAATAATTATTATGTTTATTTGGTGCTCAAAAAAAAACATTTCTTATTATTATCAATGTTAAAAACAGTTTTGCTGCTTAATATTTACATTTTTGTGGAAATCATGATATTCTAAGATTCTACAATGAATAGAAAGTTCAAATGAACAAGAGTTATTTGAAATATAAACCTTTTGTAACATTCTAAATTTCTTTAAAAAAAAAAAAAAAAAGTTTAGGTCAGATCATCTTAAACGTGAAAATAGAGGAAATTAGCATACATATAAATAAATAACTATTAAAACACACTAATATTGTTCAATAACCAATACGGTATATCAAAATACAATGCATATCTGTGCATCTCTCACACCTAGTCAAGAGTCCAAAGTATAGTATGAATGCAACTTTAGCTGTTTTTCTATGCAAATAGGACTTTTGGAAAGGGAATTTTCCAGTATATACAATCCAGACAATGTCATAACGACAAGAATGTGTAAACGGTCCCTTTCCAATCAAGAGAATCTACAGTAGAAATCACAGATCAGTTCACTATGAGATTAAAACATAATCATCATCTCTCTCATTGCCAAGGATTTCTTGAATTACAGAACTACAGGTGATGAATGGACACATTTAGCTTTGGTGTTGTTTCGACATATTTTCCTATCCACTCCACGGCACGGTCATTTGCATAGAGCAGGAGGTCTCCACATAGCTGTGGTCTTGCTGAGAAATACAGGGTGGTGCAGTTCTAAAGCCTTTGGGTTAAAGGTGGCCAAAGGCCAAGTTCAGGGTGGACCTCACGCTGGTACAATGCCTGCAATATGCTGCACGGAGCCAGAGCATGTGGAAGTGCTTTAGGTCTGGGGAAGGAGCAACCAGCTTCGCACAGAATCCCTCAGCGCAATGACAGAGAAGCTGAAAGCAAATTACTCTTCATTAGAGCCACACAGCCAGTTGCCAGGGACCTGAGCATGGAAAAAGAACAGGCCTTAGAATTTATGATGAATGCATCATAAAGGAAGGGTGTTGACATGCAACATGCCACCTGCTGAATGCACTCCAATTTTGTTTCGGAAGAAAGAAAGAAAGGTGGCCTTCATCACCGAAGATGAAGATCCTTTCTGCATCTGTGTAAGAGTTGCATGTTCTTCTACTTTATGGTTCTGACTGTTGCATCAAGAAACACCACTCATAAATCTGTCGATCTAAATTCATGTATTTCCAGCTCCCCGCAGAGGCTTTTTTTTTTTTGAGTTAGCATTCTCTGTACCTACGCATTGGCATAAGAGCAAGCAAATTTTGATGTGCATATTGAAAGTATTACTCCTTAAGCAGAACATCTTTTCCTTCGTGATCAAGTGACAGACTGGGCCAAAGCTGCATAAAAATCCGCTAAGTCCAATTGAAAAGATTTGCCGAAGCTTTCGCAGATGTTCTGAGGAATATATTTTTTTTTTTTGTGGGCTGCAGTGCTGTGGTAAATTGAATTGCTATAGATATGGTTTCATAGAGGCCATTACCCTCTGAAATGTTTCAGTCTCGTCCTCACCAGAGAGCAGAGACCCATTACGTACACCGGCAGCACCCCTGGCCCTGATGACAGGCCTCAGCCACCCAGGGATATCATCAGCTCTAGTCCAGCGTCTCCATTGTTGTAATGTCATCGTCTCGGAGGTGTCATGATAACCATCATTTTCTCCAACGCAAAAGCCTCCACCCGGCCCCTAATGAAAACAGCCGTCTCTAAAATCTGTTTTTGCTCTGGTCTGCACTGTCGTGGAAACATTTTCATTATATTACACCCCACAGAGTCATAATGGCCCCACCTAGACCAAACAGGACACAAAGCTATGATGTTGTCTGGAATTGGTTGTTTTGGTGCTCAAGAAACCTGGCCCAAGGTGAGGCTGATGGGGCGACTGGCTTCCAGCAAAAGCAAGCAGCAGACTCAAGTACTCCTAGGGGATTGCTCAAATCTTTTCATGTGTTTCACTCGGTTACTGCAATAAGAAAAATCCCTCAACTGACCGAGTCGCTCTAATACTTTAAAGATGTCTCAGTTTATGATGTAGTAAAACAAGGAATATATATGAAACTGTAGCCAGAACAAAGGCTGATGTATCTGAAGGACCGCCAGTTACCAAAGCTGGACAACTCCAAAGTCAAAACACAAAGACTTCCATACCAACAACCTGGAAAGAGCAAAGGTGAAAGACACTGAACCTACTTTTTGTAATGCCTGTCTGATGCTTTACACAACAATGAATTTAAATGATCTTTTGAGAGTAATTCCTCCAAATTTGAAATTCTATTAATTAATCACCACATCATGTAATCAATTAGATAAAAAATTGTAATCGCTTACCAGCCCTAATATATATATATATATATATATATATATATATATATATATATATATATATATATACACAGTACTGACCAAAAGTTTGTAAACATTACTATTTTTAATGTTTTTGAAAGAAGTTTCTTCTGCTCATCAAGCCTGCATTTATTTGATCAAAAATACAGAAAAAAACAGTAATATTGTGAAATATTATTACAACTTAAAATAATAGTTTTCTATTTGAATATACTTTAAAAAAAAAAAATGTATTCCTGTGATGCAAAGCTGAATTTCCAGCATCATTACTCCAGCCTTCAGTGTCACATGTAACATCCAGTATATCACATGATCATTTAGAAATCATTCTAATACTCTGATTTATTATTAGTGTTGGAAACAGTTCTGCCGTCTAATATATTTGATGAATAAAAGGTTAAAAAGAACTGCATTTATTCAAAAAAAAATAAATAATATATATTCTAATAATATATATTTTTTACTATCACTTTTTATTAATTTAACACATCCTTGCTGAATAAAAGTATTGATTTTATTTTAAAAAAAGAAGAAAAAAATGACTGACCCCAAATTACTGACCAGTAGTGTATATTGTTATTACAAAATATTTATATTTTAAAAACATAGATTCTTTTTTATTTTATTTTTAATTTTACTGCATTTTACTGCATTGAACTGCTACATGACAGAGCTTTTATAGATTTTGTTATGTTCTCATCCCAGTGCAAAATAAGTTTTGCATTTTTCAGGGCCAAAAGTGTGAACAAAGGCACAGCATGTCTGACTGTCACAGCCAGTAGAAGTCCTCTGCCGGCCCGTCACACTTTTGGATTCAAAGTGAGTGTGAAACAAAGTTGCCGCTACCTCTATCAACAACTGAAATCTCCCATTCTGAGTTAAGTCGGGCCAAGATTCCCATGCTGGGTGTGACTGTCTGTCTATGTGTCTACTTGCTGTTGCCACAGATCTATAAAAGGATGAATGATCACCAAGATGTTCTAGGGCAGGGAATGGGCTTTTGTTCCAACCACTGTATTCTGAGTTTGCTATATTTGTTTATAGCCACAAAAAAAAAAAAAAATGAAAATAAAATAAAGATGGAGAACACTTGCAGACCTGACCATCCCCCTTTTATACTGCATCATGTGGTAACTGACTAGATGATTTTAACTACAGTAGATCTACAAGGCTTTCGGGTAGCTGCTTTGGGGGTGACAGGGCCTTGCCTCTGTTTTGTGGCAGCTGAAATGACAGCATACTTGTTCGTGACCCGCCTCTCCCTGTAATTATGTCTGCTCATCACCCAACCCTCTCGCCTCTGCCTTCTACATCATTTCCAAATCAAATATGCAACATGAAGCCAGAGACACAGTGAAAGCTTTCTCTGTGGTTGACAGTAAAACACCTCCAGTGGCTATTTTCAGCTCGAGTCGTGAGGTGTTACTACATTCCCTATGACATGCAGAAGCTGTCATTTTGAATTAGTTAGAGAGAAGTGACTTAAGATTGCTTTACATTGTTGTTAAAGTCTTCCCCTTTAGCCCATTAGGGATGGTGATTCATTCAATGCCTCTGATTTGCAAATAAAATGCATTAAGACCCAAGACTTTGGCAAGACTCTATGACGCCTTCTAACACACACACACACACACACACACAAATAACCAATGTACAAATAGTCTCACTTTTATTTTAGCATTAATAAAAATGCATATATGTATGCATGTGTGTGTATGTGTGTGTGTGTGTGTGTGTGTGTTATATATATTTTTTAGACAATTAAGACATTAACCTTATCCTGTAATACTTTATTTCATTTTATTTAAATCTAACTATTTGTAATATTTAATCTAAAACCATATTATAGAGCATGGGAAACTACGTCTCTGCGCATTGCATTTTGGGTAGTCACGGCCATGTTTGGGGACACGCTCATCAGTAAAAGTGAAAGTGAAAGTGACATGACATACAGATCAAGTGTAAGATTACATATAAAGAAAAACTCAACAAGGAAGCAAAGAATTTTTTTAGAAAAAAATCAAGACAATCAACGAACTCAATCTACACGAACACAAAGAGTGGTCGGATGATCTTAAAGAGCTGCCGGTCGTAACCTTCCCCAATGTGTTTTCTCACCTTGTTTGTAGTGTGATAAATCTCTCGAGTCTCACCTGCAATTTACAAATGGATGGGTGCAGAACCTTAAAATTTTCCGTGTCAACGAGCGGAAAACTGTTGTCAGCACAAAGGTCTTGAATTAATCAATTTTAACAATTGTCTTTCTATGTACCTTTTTCACTTCTTACATTGTCTATGTTCTTGATACTTGAAGGTCACTGTACTATACTTGAAGGATACTTGAAGTGCACTGAACGTATAAATTAAATAATCTTCCTTTTTTTTTAATTTTCACTGCCCTACCTGTGGTCTTGATACTTGTTTACCTAATTACCTTTTATGTGTTACACTGCCCCTTTACTTTTTAATATGCATTATTGTAAACTGTACAAATTAACCTCAGTGTGTTATGATGCACAAATAAAGAGATACAGAATTGATCAATTTTGCCGTTTATTACTGTAACTGTGACGCTTGGTAAATGAGACAGGAGGCAAAAGCGAGTAAACAGAGTTTATTGTACAAGATGTGATGATGGAAGGTTGGAGAGTGACGCAGGAACATCGATGGCAGCACAGACTGGTAAGTAGGTGAGTTGAGTGCGCTGGTAGGGATGACGGTGGTGGTAGATCCGAGTGAGGTGACAATAATCCGTGTGCGAAGGTAGTAATCCAGAGCAAACCGAAACAGGAGAGAAAGCAAGGCATGAACACGAGAAACAGACATCTAACACGGAGGACCTCAAACAACGATCCGACAAACAAGAGACGAAAGACAGGGTGTTAAATAGGCAGTTGGAATGAGATGCCGTCTGATCAGCGGCAACACCCACATGAAACAATCAACATGACGTAACATGAATACAGCTGGAGACGGTGCATTCATGAACCGTGACGGTAACAGGTGGTGGGCAATATGCATAACACTGATAATGCAGGAGATGTGGTTCATGCATAGGTAACATTTAATGTAAGTCTGTCAAATCGATTAATCACATCCAAAAGTTGTTTATATAACGTACATTTCTGTATATTTATATATATATATATAAATGCACATACATATGTGTGTATATATAAGACCAAAGGGACAATCCTTCTTTTCCTTCTTACTGCTGCTAACCAACCCATGTGACGCCGCTCTGTTAACTCGGAGACCTGAGATCAAGGTGCGGTTTTCCAGGTGGGAAAGCTGAAAAATCGCACTCCAATCAAAATTATTTTTCCATGACGGTCATGAGTACGAGTATGGCAGTTAATTACACAACAAGCTTTTACCATTGTAACTTATTTTTTAGGTGTAGAGAGCAAACAAAACAGTCTATTATCAATCCAATACAATACATACAGCAGTGTCCGTGTCCCAGAGTCCCAGAATGCATTGCGTTGCTGACGTCATGTTCCCAGACTCTATAGAGTGCAAAAGACCTTTTGTTTATCCACGATTGACAAAAATCTAAGTGTGTTTCTCAGCTTTTATAAGCAAATATTGACCACTGTAACATGCAAAACTATTTGTTTATCCATTTTTATTAAAGGGTACAGATGATGCGATTTCAATTTTTCCTTTCTCTTTGGAGTTTTACAAGCTCTCGGTGCATAAAGAACATCTGTAAAGTTGCAAAAACTAAAGTCTCAAATCCAAAGAGATATGCTTTATCAAAGCTAAGACACGATGTGAAAATATTTGCGCAATGCCACCAAAATGTTCATGCGAAGAAAGAAGGTGTGGTTTCAGTAACGCAGTTAGTGTTGAAGCAGCCATGTATGGTAAAACTAAGGACATTATTAACTGTCTTTGTTTTGAAAGATGAAACTCATGATTATTGAAAGGGGTGTTACATTTCGTGCTTGCAGTGTTCGGCCAATCACTATGCACAGGGACAGATGGCCAATCAGAGCAGACTGCGTTTATTGGAAGGAGGGACTTTGTAGAAAACTATGTGTTTGAGAGAGGCGGGGCACATAGAGGCCTACAATAATGTACAGTATTTAAAAATTGAAAATTAAAGCGTATCATCATATTCTGCTACACCAAATACACAAAATAATGATCTTTACAAAAGCATCTTATGACCTCTTTAAAATAGCCTACATCACGTCTTTCTCCATGATTACAAAAAGCTGCATTTTCAATTCTCATTATTAAACCTTTAAATATTCATGACGCTATAGAAATAAAACATGGCGATTTTCATTTCCCACCAGTAAAACACTCCCACTACTAATTTACTATTACATTCCACTCTTTTGTAAATATTGACACACCTGTAACTCAAGTTGTGATGCAGAAGAGGCCGAAGTGTCGTCTTTAGTTACGTAACCGTATATATTTCACGTATATACGCAAAACTGACATATCCACCTCATTTTTCTCGTAAGAGTGGGCACGGCCATTTGTAAATGTTACCCTAAACAATACATTTGAAAAGATTGAAACTACAAACAATAAAACTAATTATTACAATCAACAAGAATGTATGCAAACCTCATGATATCACAGTATTCACATCACTCCCCTGCTCGGTTATTCTGTTCCTCTGAGTGCACTAGTTGGGCAGCATACCGGGACAGCAGATGCTACACTGGGCTACTCATGCACACATTCCTGATCCTACATGATTGTCTGTAATTACCAGCTGTAAGCTGATAGCAGAGGGAATGAGGAGTCTATTGAGCTGTCAGTGGAAGTGAGCCGCTGACAAGGACAGGTACAGGCTGAGCGGCAGGAGGGAAGAGAGAAGAGAGAAGAGAGAAGAGAGAGTGTCGTAACCATACACTCACTCTCTACTGGTCAGGCAATGGATGTGAGTCTTATCGTCTCATACTGAACACAACTAGGACAAGGCCTGTAAAACTATTACCATGCACTCAGATGGTTAACATACTACAGAGTTTGTGTAGACAGACAGACAGACAGACAGACAGACAGACAGACAGACAGACAGATAGATAGCTTGTAGTCAGAGAGCTTGTAGGGGAGGCACCTAATTGTCTAATTACAAGCTTACTCAACATAAATCTTTCATTATTAAGTGCTATTTCAGTCCTGGAACACTGACTCTATGCGTCCCTCAGAGAGTGAGAGAAACTTCTGCTTTTTGCCTAATTCAGCTCGACGGAGAAAGAGCGTGAGATTTAATGCAATAAAATAGTGTTTGCATTTTAATCTGCAAAGAAAAGAACTAGATTAAATTCAATCCGTCACAAACAAGAAAACAGGAAATCTTGCTTACATCAGAATGCAAAAAAGGGTTCCCTGAGACCACAAATTTTCTCAATTTTTTTTTTTTTTTGGGTGGGGGGGGGTGGTCTAATGTGGTCTTTTTGTGAGATTAGATTTTGCTCAGTGGAGCCAGAACCGTCTGAAAATAGGTGAATGCAATTATGGGATTGTTGTGAAGAGTCAGGTGTAAGTGTTCACCCACAGGCTGATTTCACTGACACCTGCCTTCGGGGTTATGAAGATGAAGAGAATTACACTTATGTTTGTTGAGTTCAATCAATGTCCTGTCATTTTGTAGGATAAGCAAAAAAATAAAAATAAAATAAAAAAAATTAGCAGCTCATTTGCAACCAAAACTGATGTTAATAGACACTTCTGGTCTTAACCTCTTGAGACCCTGTGGCCTCATATGAGGACATTATATTTTTGTGAATTTCTCTGAGTCTGTTCATGCCACAGTTTTAGATCTGGATGTCCTGTACAGAGCACATTCAGGGCTTTTCAGAGATACCAAATGATTGGATGTTTCACATGACCACTCCCTCTCCTTGGTCATCAAAATGTCTGAAATTAATTTAGTGACACTCTTATAGAAATATGATAATATTTCTATAATATATTGTAGTTATCATTTAAATCTGTCTAATTTTTAAATTCTGTGTCATAAATCAACATCTCAGAAATATGTTATGGGGTTTCAAATCAAAATATGACTTTCTGTTACTAAACAGGACATTGATTTCATACATGTCCTCAGATGAGGACACCGGGACTAAACGCATGCTTATGACGCATTTTTGGAGACATAACAAATGAATAGAGAAAGAAATTATATTTCAATATTCTATGAAATATTATATATTATTATGAAAATCTTGACAATTATTACTCACATTATTACACTTCTTTTTTCATTACATGTTGCCCCAAAAACACATTTATATGCAAATTAGATTTAGTTTATAGATACATTGTATATAATTAGAAAACCCATTAATGGTAATTTTACACACATTTTGCAGAAAGAAAAATGTTATACTGAATTATTCTGTTATACCATAGTTGAGAATCATCTTTATACAAAGTTTGGTAAAAAAAAAAAAAAAAAATCTTGAACATTAAAAATTTATTGGTGATTTAAAAAAATCTATTGTTTTTGCCTATGCATTTTCATTCATGTCTTTTCATTTTTTTTTTAGAAATTGAGTCCCGATGTCCTCTGCCGAGGACATAACATAACTTTATAAATGAAATGCATGAATGCAGAGCACAAGGCTGCACTGGGAAATCCTGTGTGTGATGCATGACATGCAATGTGCATCTGTGCTTGCAAAGTGAATGAAACTGCTTTGCAGCATTTCACATCATGATAGACCCACTGTCCTCACATGAGGACATCTTTTTTCTGGGAAAACTACTTCCTGTACAAAAACAAATTTTAGGTATTATACTTATTAGGTCCTACATATCCCAAATAGCAAGAAAAATTATAAAATGCACAACAGGCAATCTCTCGGGTTTCAGGAGGTTAATGCAATATTATAGACACATCAGTGCACATTATACCAGAGAAAAGCGATCTTTGACTTCATAATCTCTTATTAAAATGTAATAATTTGCTTCACCTCCGAAATTTATTTTCAGCTGTCCTCACCAAGGCCACTTTTCTTCATGAAGTCAATTCCCAGTGGACAAAACCAAGTCGTTTTTCACTTGGAATTACACCACTTTATGAAATTAAATTATGTTCTAAACACCACTTGATGCAGATTTTAATATCAGATGACGCTGGGGTTTAAAAATGACTCTATTATGATTTAATAATGCATTGTGTTGAGATGCTTGAATCGCTTCTGAATGTGAAATATGCACAATGCAAACATTGTTAGAAGTTATGGTAGTAACATTGTTTTATGCTGATATATTGCTTTTACACTGCGCTAGATATGAAGATTCTTCTATAAGATGCTCAGTTACCGTTCCTCTCTGCAGTCAAGTAACCAGGATCTCCAAGAACTTTGAGAAGGACTCTTAATGACTCTGATTCACCTTATGTGTGTAGATACTGCCCCCTATGCTTCAGAAATGTAACAGCACTCTCCTTTTTCACTGTGAAAAGAAACTGCTTAGAAGGTAGTTCTCATTGATTTTCCTTTACATTTTTGTAAAAAATAAAAAAAATGTAATTTTTTGTTAAAAAAGGGTCTGGTAATGAATAGGCGATTGTATCCGTGAGCTCTGTGAAAGTCATAGCAAACCACTCAAAGAACAGAGTAAGTGATGCATTAAATGCTTCTCTCTTAAATCCTGTTTTCACTGGCTGATGTTTTCTGCACTTCATTACTCAGTTCATGTGCTGAATCAAAAAGTAACAGTCAATCCATTCTTAACGCCACAGAATTAGCAGTTGGGCCAAACGCCAGCCAAGAGGAGTTGAGCTGAAGGCCTAGCTTCTCTAATCTAATCTGTCTTCTCATTTTCACCTGATTGATCACATCTGTAGTTTTAAAGAAGTAGTTCAAACAAAAATGACACTCATCCTCATGATGTTTTTTTTTTTTTTTTTTTTTTTTTGGAACTCAGAAGTAGAAATTAAGTTGATGTTTTTTCAATTTAACTGAAGTTCATTGCAACCAGGTTCTGTCAAGCTCAAAATCATAATACAAAACAGCACAATAAAAAGAATAATAAAACTAGTCAATTTGATTTCTGCACTATAAGTCTTCTAAAGGCATATGATAGCTTTGTGTGAGAAAAAGATGCAAATTATATCTTAATTCTCAGACAAATTGACATTATTAGTGCCAAAACACTAACAGTACATTAACTGTGTGCCATGGAAAAGAAAAATGGTGAGTAAATAATGCCAGAACTATCAATTTCAGGAAATGTACCATTAATTAATAAAAATAAAATCCAGTAACTAATGGAGTATGTTATTTAATTTTACTTGTAAAGGTGTTATTCTTTTATTAACAGGATACATTGACTCTAAAGATTTTATATATATATATATATATATATATATATATATATATATATATATATATATATATATAACACTACATTACTATAAACCTCTGTATATCTGTATGAACAAGGAGAGTGTTTAACTCCCTCATAGTCCTCCCTCATGCTTTTCCAGCTGTTGAAAGCATGGAAGGCATGAATGAGATCCACAGAGGAGTAACGCATGTCTGTCCTGTGGGATTATCATGTTGAACAGATCCCAGTGCTGAGCAGCAGTGGATTTAAAAGCACTTTACCGATAATAACGGCACTCCTGACTGAAGAACAAGACCTCTCAGAACAGTAAAGGGAAAAAAGACACTGTAAGCTAAGCAGATAGCCGTGGTAAAGAAAACACTGCCTCATCTCTGGACTCTCTGAATTCCCCAAACACCTGCTCTCCACCAGAATAATCCCTTGTTCATTGCTTTCCTCTCTTTTCTTTTTTTCTCCACAGCACTATAACATATGTCGCAGAACAGTGTAAGTTTACTTCTTCTGCAATTCAAAGGATGGGATCTTTGTCCAGAAGAAGTCCTTTTGAAGTGTTTTCTGCATTGTAAAAATTGTGGCTTTAAGTAATTATTATTTAGATACTAGTTCCACAGATTTTCACGACTTGGTTTCTCCCTTCAAAGTGTTGTTTTTTTATTCGGACCGAACTTGACTCCAACTTTATGAAGCCTGTTTGCTCAAATATTTTATAGTTAATTTAACTAAAATAGTTTGTTCAGTCAATCATTTAGAAAAATAAGTAAAAATTTAAGCAATTTCTCCATGTGTTTTATACATTTTCTAAACTAAGTTTTATTATCCAGGCGTATTAGTAATTGCTGTAGGTTAGTGGAGGCGATTGACTGATCTCTGTCAAGTTTTCATCCTATTTGAAGACGATTGAAATTGCAGATGTGCAAACTGTTGCATTTTGTGGTACTGGTGTTTTGGGGTAAAATTTATAGAGCATTAAAATCCAAATTCAAAAATAAAAAAATAAACCATTCTGACCATTTTTTTTTTTATGGCTAGCTCATAAAATGTACTTGGCTGTGCTAAGGTAGCTCTTAGCGTTTGGAAAAATGTTGGCTTTTCAGAACACATTTTTAACCTGTCAAAAATCAATCTGTATAACTCAATTTGCCCACCACTTCTTGACACCCTGCCTTTAGGCCCACAGAGTCTGGCTCATAGTAAGGGTGTCCTAACTTGGCTTTATGACACTGTTCAGGCCCGTTCACACCAAGGTTGATAACTGTAAATATAGCAAGGAAGATAAATGTTTTACAAATCATTCTAAATTTAAAGAACAGCAGAATCCACACAACTATAAAAGCTATAACTAAATCTAAAGGAATAGCAGAGTCATTACCACAGCTATGGCTCATCTCATTGGAATCACATTCAAAACTCTGAAAGTCTATCAGAATCCATCCTGCTTTAAAGAAATTGAGCATTCAATTTGGCAGACAGTGTGTTAATAATACACATAACATCATTGTGCATTGGTTTGGACACTGATAAACTTATAGTTATCTTTATAGTTATAGTTCTTGGTGTGAATAAACATATGCACTCACCCAGCACCATGGCCCAAGTTTTCTTTTTTTTTTGGTCTTTAAATGCACACTACAAATCTGTCTTGAAACCCATCCACACAAGTTGTAAAGATACTTCACAAAAAAAAAAAAAAAAAAAAAGTACTAAAATATGTAAATAACTAAACTAAAACAGAAACAAATATATAATACAAGTTATTATAATAAATTATAAATCGCTAATAAATGTATATCTATTAATAAATTAATATGTATAATATTACTATATGGTGTGTGTGTGTGTGTGTATAAATATATATACACACACACATACACCATAAATTAAGAATCACAAACTACAAAATAACACTGCTACGTAAATACCTGTCCTTCTAAATATTTTGATATTTAGTTTACTATTTTAATAGTAAACTATTTTTACAGTTTAAGTTTTGTTTTAAATAGTTTTATGTATGTTATGAGGTTTAAGTTCAACCAGAGTCAACTTAGATAATTGTATAATGTTTCCATACACAATATATTTGTATCCATTCACAAAGCTTTTGATGATTATCACCTTTATTGTCAGTTCTGAGTACAAAAGTTTAAATTGGTTTTCAAGGTTGCATAGGCCTGACCAGATGGATTCAAATTAAGTTTGACCTCAAAACTGAATCTGAATATAGGTGAGGTGGTAATTTACAAGCACTGTTGTAATTTCAAACTGAAAGAACCAGAACAAATAGCAATGGCTTCAGTTGCCAGACAGCTGGCAGCTCACCCCGGCAACAAGTGGCACAGAAGCGTGTGAAGGTCGGGGCGACTGGAGGGTGGCCTCTACATTGCCTGTGTATCCCAGCATGCATTGCCCCATGGTGCCCAAAACCCAGTGACCTTTCAAGATGGCAGCTGAGAAAGATGAAAGGGTTTGTGGGAAGAGTCAGTTAAGATGAACAGGGCTCTTGTGATGTCTTTGATACAAACTCTTGATTTTTCTCAAACACACCGCTGCGTCTGGGCACAATAGGTGAACATCTGAAAACAAAAGGCAGCATGTTTTCTTTAGTATTCATGAATGTGTGTTTCACACTACTGGATTTCTAAATGGTTGTAGATGCATTTATATTTATTTTAGATGCTATACATTGTCTGAAAAGAAATAGTCTTAAATACATTTGCCTTCCATTCACTACTTTATGTTGTTTTGGCCAATGCATTTATTAGACCTGTTCATGCATCTTAAAAGGTTAAACTAATGAGAATGAGAAATGTTGCCTTGCCAATTAATTTATTAACATTTTTTTTCAGGTAACATTAATTTTGTTTTAAATAATGACAATTTGAAATGGTTTAATTTTAGTTAATTATAATAATTTATTTTTAGACATTTTTAGAAAATAAACATAAAACTGCACATGTAGAGTAAAAAATCTATACAAATAATGAGCAAAAACATGTCAATGTTTAAGAGAAAAAAAAATAGATGGATCAAGATTAAGATGGATCGGTTTCAAATTAAAAATGAGAATTGACACCATAACTTGGTGTCAATGTTGTGCGCTCTGAATAGCATTTTTGTCTAACCTGGAATTATCCATCTGACAGTTATTCAGTCTACACACCTGGCAAACCAGCATCATTAGCTATAAACGTGCTTGATCCCTGTCCTAATCCCTCCGACTAGACTTGTTTATGCAGGCTAACACTTTAAGTTCTCCAATTAAAGTGATCAGACAAACAATGTTCTTGTTCATTTTCCTTAATCCGCTCATGCAGAGGGCTCAGCAGTGAGGGAACGTGACAGTGCCTACATGAAAGTGCTGACGGAATTGACTACAAGAGCTTTGCAAATGATTCAGTAAATAAATGAAAGGATTTTTTTTTTTTAGCACTGATAAAATATTGAGCACATTTTAGGAAAACATCACAACATGCTTTTGCAATGCAAAAAACAGCTCTATAAACCTCAGTCACAGCAGAAACTCAGAAGAGACCGAAGCTCTTTTCTAAGTCTCTAATGCTATTTGGAGATAGAGACAAATGTTTCAGAATTTTCTGAGCATGGTTTTATGTGCATACATATATAGAGCCATATTGTGGATCTGAGGCCCCTAGTTTCCCATTGAAACATCCCAGGAAGGGCTCCTGTAACTGAAGAGTGCCGAATGGTCCACAATGGCACCGCTGAGAGATAAAATGAAATCAAAACAAGCTGATGACAGTGATGGCACTTGTGTCCGAATTTGAGACGAGGTCCACCACACCACCCCACAGAGATATTTCAGAATCTCCATTCCCAAACACACACACATCCTCATGTCCGTTTCGTATATTTGTAACCAGTTGACGACTGATAGCGATATCTTTTCATTCACTTTGCATAACCTACATTTCAACACTGATGTGAAGCTCTGAACAAGTGAATTATGAAATCATATCTGGGATTACAACGTAAAAGCATTTATGCCAAAAGCAGGGTGAACCTGATTGGTCGGGCCCCCCATCACTCAGTTGTATGTATGGTCTGTCATCTCTGAGGGGGTCTATGTCATTCTCATCCACTATAGGGATCAGTCACGCATCTGCCACCATCCTTTGGAGGCCTACAGAGATATGTTCATAGGCTGGGATTTCTCTGATGAGATGTGCCATCAGGTCCCCTTTACTTGACGGTTATAATGACAACAGTGTCAGGTTCCTTTAAGTGTTGCTCAGGGAAAAGTGAGTATACTGAGGCCGGAGCTCTAGGCTATGAAATGATTAGACCACACTTTCCTCCTTTAAAATCAATGGCCACATCTTTTGCAGCGTATCGCACATGACACGGCATTCTAAAAATGTGGATTTAAAGTTTAAATAAGTTCAACTTTTTTTAAAACTCTTATCGAGACCTTTAGTTTTTTCCCCCCATTCAGGGCCATTCATTGACTACAGGAGTTTTGTCCATTTTCCTAGTCGGCCTTTACTTTTTTCACTTTGTGTAAGGAAGTCCAGGCTTTACCTCAATTAGACCTGTTCTGGAAACATTACACCATAATGGCAGATCTCGAGCAGCACATGTTATTGATTTGAGGCAGTTTCGCAGTCTTGAGCCCTGGCAAAGTAGGATTTCAAAACAATTTCAACAGCTGGATGGTTTACATTTTTGATACTTTGTTGGATCTCTCTGAAATCGAGCTCTGTTGTTCGTTAACTGTAGACGAGGGCATGTATTATCACCTGCATCAATGCAGAGGCGTACAACTAAGAGAGTCAGCATAAATGTTGCTTACACTCCACTGTTGATTTGGAATGGCTAGGCTTCCCAACAAATCAAACTTAAGTACTGCTACTTAGTCATTGTTGCTTCTGGAGCTTTCCAAATCTAATTTTGCATTGCAAAGGCAGCATAACAACATGCCATCCCTATCAGATAAACTGTATGTGACTTGCATTTTGTATTAAAGGATAACCCTGTGGTTTCCCATTTTGGCATTTACATTTTTTTTTCTGAATTTCATGAGTTTCATGCTCTGTGTAGGCCTTTAAACACCTCTGCGCTCCCATACCCGACCCACCACACACACTGGAGCATCTCATTCAGACTGAGGCAGACAGGGCTGAATTGAAGCCCACACTGCTCACATCCAGCTGGGTCATTAAGAGCCACATCCTGGGCCAAATCAAACACAGCCCCTGCCCACAGACAGCCGTCGGTCCACTTCCTCCAGCTTAATGTTGGAAGGTATTAAACTGAGCACAGCTACATTTTGGAGAAAACTGTTTTGAAATGCATTCATTAATCTGCACGTGTCAAACAGATGAGTATTGCTTGCTGTTCAGGGATTGAGATTTGTGTTCTCTGTGGTTCTGATATTCAAATATCTTTCAGGTTTAAGCATTCGCTAGAGATATGTGCTGTAGTGAAATATGTAAATAGTTTCTTGTGGTGCCCCAGAAAACTGCAAAATGGAGATTAACTCTCACTTACGCAAAATTAACTTGTTATGAGGTGACATTAAAATATTAGTGTTTACATTCATGCCACCTGACTCTGTTAGTTAGTGTTTCCCCACTAGTCATAACCCTGTTGATTTTGAATCTGTGGCCTATACCACAGAACACTGAAATTTACACAACTCCACTATACCCTGAAAGAAGACTTCATTTGGAAATTACAAAAGTATAACTTTTTAGCATTACCTGCCATTTATTGGAAAGAATTGGAATCGTAGAGAATTTAATGGTGTGGATTCTGTCGAGTCTTCAAACAAGCTTAACTGTTCCAATAACAATTCTTTTAGTAGGGCTATTTGCAAGGAATAAATATTTGGAAAAAAGAAATCCCATTTCATTGCCAAATGATTCTAAAATTTCAATAAATTAAGTAATTTTTGCAGGACATGTTTACACAGACTTTTTAATGACTCTTTTGCAGGGTTTTTTATTATTTTATTTTTTTTATCCAATAACTGGCTTTAACTATTTTCTGCAGATAAAAAGGACAAGGGCCTGTACACAATTTCCTTCATGAATAATAATAATAATAATAATAATAATAATAAGTTCTTTATTCAGAGTCGATATAAAATGGATTGAGTATTCAGTGCATTCCAAAAAGTGCACTTAACTAAAAATAAATAAATAAATAAATAACTAAATAAATAAATAGTTTATTTATTTATATTTATATATTCCATTTCATTTTGTGGGGATGCATGTTACGAAAATAACCAAGTTAATATACTCATTTGCTTGGGAACCGTACCATACTAGTTGCACTGTATGTTACTAAAAATAACTGACTTATTAGAGTCACTTGCTCTGAAATCTAACAACATTGGTTGCGATATATTCTGATTCTCACTGTAGATCCAGTAGCAGCCCCACTGAATAATTATGTTAGTAAGCAAAGTTGAAAGAGCTTGTCAGAGTATACGGCATTTCATTTGTATCAGCAGCAGAATTAAAGGTCTGAGCACTGTTAAGGGAACCCGAACAACATAAAGTAAAACACTGAACTATAGGCCTTTATTGTTCCTTGCTTTTCTTTGACTTGCATTTAGTGGCCTTCAAAAGTTACAAGTAGAAACAAACTTTTAGTAGGACGTGGCCTTCTTTGCATTAGATGTGCCAGATGTATTTCATAAGTCATTCGCAGCCTGTCTCATAACATTACATTTTCCCAGGATTTATAGAACAGGCACCTATTACAGGGCATTTTTCCTCCAGTCTTGCATTACTAATCAACCTGTAAAACTCACACTGCTGCACCAGAGTGGCATAGCAAAAATAAACGGTGATCAGCCGGGCGTCTAGAAACTTTGGGCACAATGCCCATATGCTCAGAAGTGCCATAAATAATGACAAAACCAAATCAACTGATGGATGAATGAATAACTAATTTTGTGCAGAGTACGACTTCATCAGTAGGAGCCGAGGCTTGGCTGGTTAGCATGGTCTGGTTAGCCCCTGCTGGCACATGCCGCAACTACACCAGTTTGTGGGTATTAGTATATGAATATGAATATTGCTAACTATTCATGTTTTAGTTTTTGGGGCTGCGGGAAAGATAACTATTGAGTTATAGAGAGAGCCACGGGTTAAAAATAAAGAAAGAAAGAATTGCAAGATATAGATTCACAATTCTGAGAAAAAAATCAGAAATTTGAGATATGAACTTGCAATTGTGAGGAAAAAAAGGTCAGAATTATGAGATAGAAAGTCGCATTTTAATTAAAGTTGAAAAGTCAGAATTCTGAGTTTTAACCTCACAACTAGGGCTGCACGATATTGGGAAAAATGTCATTGCGAAATTTTATTTTTTTGCGATATATATTGCGATATGAAATCTAATCTATTTTTTCTTACAAACAAAAATGGGGTGAGCAGATTTTACATTCTCATTTTCAATTAATTAAACATCGACACCATCGTGTCAGTTGATTAATATGCACGAGAGAGAGAGAGCAAGACAGCGCTCGTGTTGTTTGAAGCGCTCTCTCTCCCTCTGTCTCTCCCTCTGTCTCTCTCTCTGTCTCTCTCTCTGTCTCTCTTTCTCTCGTGCTCTCTCTATCGCGCTCTCTCTTTCGCGCTTTCTCTCTCGCGCTCTTTCTCTCGCGCTCTCTGCGAATCACATTCGTCAAGGGCCGGGGAGCAGCTGGCCCGTACAGTTAATGAAACGGATCAACTATGACAGCCTACATCGCACATCCTGTGATGTGACTATCGTTGATTCGTACATCGCGATATCGATGCTTAAATGACACATCGTGCAGCCCTACTCACAACTCAGATAAAATTTTGAATTTCAAGATGTACAAGATTTCCTCTCACATCTCACACATACTTATATGTATATACACATATATATATTTATGTTTTATTTTAAGTAAGCATGCTTCATTAAAATGATCTTTAAAAAAAATGTATTGTGAGGAATGACCATTTCTATTTGTGAAAAGTGACACCAGAAAATCATGATTGTGTGTCACATTAAACTCATATCTTCTCCGGTCTGTAATTGTATGTGACAAAATAAAACAAAGAGAAGGACAAAAGCAGATCTGTGTCTTTAACCATGGATCAGCATCTATCTATCACGCACATTTCAAATCCCACACTGGGGAATCAGGGATGACTGCACAGAGCTCTTCTTGTCTGTTTGATTTCCTTTGCATAAGACATGCTTCTCACATGACCAGAAAACAGTCGTGTCCTCCAGCAGCTGGACCGGACAGGTGGGAGCCCTCCCTCTCATTGGACAAATTCAGTAGCCAATGCCTACCTACACAACTCTGAAGACAAGGGGTCTAATTGGTTTAAGCTGAGGATAGATGAAGGAGAAAATGTTCCAGAATGAACTTGAGACATTTACCCAAGGTGCCGACAGTCAAGTGGGGGACGGCTGGCACTCGTAATAGTACACACATTCGCTCTGGAAGGCATGAAGGGGTCCATTAGAAATTCAAAAACAGCTTTGTAAAATCGCAATTAACTAAACACCAATTGTGTCTCACAGCTGGTCTGTTTGAAGTCTTTTACTGAAAAGCACTTATTTTCATACAGTACATCGTTCAGCAGGTCAGTTAAAATCACATAAATAAAATTATGATAAAGAACAGTAAGGTTAAATTTGACATACCTGTAATAGAAAATCCATTTCTATTTTTACATACTGTATTTATGTTTCATCCAACTCATTTAGTCTTCCATTTCAAGTAATCATGATGTGCTTTCATGATAAATATTGTTTAAAATGCATTTGATCTCTTAATTGTGTTTTAATTTAGTCTTTGGTCTAATTTTGTTTTTTAATTTTGTTTTTATTATTTCTTTATATATTAAAAGCTCAATTTGTGTTTTGAATAAAAAAAATAATATGAAAACGATTATACAGTAAATACATAATACAATCATATTTGATAAAATAGGTAATACATTATTTGAAAAAATCTACTTTATTATGGATGATTTTGGATAGCTAGGTTAATTTATGATCATTCATGCTGTGCTTGATAATTAATATAAAACTGACTTTATATATCATGTAGAGTTGTCTAGAATGTGTGGTCTGACATTTACGATAAAACTAAACTCACTTAAACTCAGTGATTTATATTTTATATATATGTGATCCTGGACCACAAAACCAGTCTTAAGTCACTGGGGTATATTTAAGCAATAGCCAAAAAAACACTGTATGGGTCAAAATTAGGACCATTAATAAAAAAAAACATTAGGATATTAGGTGAAGATCATGTTCCATGAAGATTTTTTGTAAATTTCCTACCGTAAATATATCAAAACTTAATTTTTGATTAGTAATATCCATTGCTAAGAACTTCATTTGGACAAATTTAAATGCGATTTTCTCCGAATTTCTAATAGTTGTATCACGGCCAAATATTGCCCTATCTTAACAACCCATACATCAATTTGAAAGCTTATTTATTTAGTTTTCAGATGTTTTAGAAATCAATTTAGAAAAAAAAAATAGTTTCCCTTTACAAAGCAATGGGGATAGTTATACAAAAGTTTTGATGTCATATTCCTAAATGGAGTAGGAGCCAGAACCACTAAAATGTCTTTGATGCAAGGGGTTTTCCATAACCAGATCTGGGGACCGAATCTAGTGACAACAGGGCTTCTCATCATTATGCAATTAAGAGGGTTTCTCTCTCTCTCTCTCTCTCTCTCTCTCTCTCTCTCTCTCTCTCTCTCTCTCTCTCTCTCTCTCTCTCTCTCTCTCTCTCCCTGGCTGTATAACTTACACAAATAGAGTGTCTGGAATAATTAGGGCTCTAGTCTTGTCTGGTTTAGACGAGCCAGACTGTCTGCCAAGAGACGCTTAAAAAAAATAATGGAAAGCTTGAATTTAATGGAACAGTTCAGGGACAGTGACAAGAAACACACACAGTTTGTAAGGATAATGTGGCCAAAACCAAAGACTCTTTGAGTTAGAAAGTGGTTCCTCCAGCAGAACTGAGTGGCATCACTATAAATCTATAATGAGTACTCAATCCAAGTACAAAATCCAAATCTCCAGTCTTGCTCTAAGAGCTTCATGTTACCATGTGATGATCATTACCATGCCCATTGGCTAAGTCAGAGGTCAGAGTAGGCCGTGACCTTGAGGTCAAGCCCTCATTAGGCCACTGCTGGTCAGCCATGACTGATTACCTGACAGCCTAATCAGTGAACAGAACAGGTTAATGTAGGTCTGCATGATTAATTAAATTTGATTCATTGCGATTGTCATGCACATTTTGACAGTAAAGCCAGTTCTGTGATTAGTAGGCAATCTCCATCACCTGCTTTCAGGTGGAGCACAGCATTTACTACACAGAGCAGTAGTTCTCTGACAAGCTATGCAATATCACATTCATAATCATAAAATTTTCTCAGTGAACTACAGCTCTGTGTAATAAATGCTGTTCTATCTTAGAGCACGTGAAAATACCAGATTTAATAACATGTTTTTTACTCCAAACTTACTTCATAACGTCACTCGAGTTTTTGAAATAAATGTGTCTTTGAGATGATTCTTTGTGTCTTCTTAAACAGAATAAATAAGGCACACAATATTGTATTGTAAATTTCATTCTAAGCAGTGATCATGGCGATTAGCATATAATTATAGAAATACTTTATTATTATGAATATTATAATAAGAAGAACCAACCTGTCCTCCAACCAATACGCTTGTATAAGTCGTTTATCCAAATCCCTGAAATACGACCCATCACATCGTATACTACAATTGCGCCCCTATCGGCAAAAGGTCGTTTTCATATTAATGTTTTGTACTCTTTTATTTGCACTCTGGTTTGCGTTTCGTGTAGCTCAGTTAGTAGATTATTGCGTTATAACTTGATATGTAATTATGCTATCATGGGTTCGATCCCAGGGAACGGACGTGCACGAAAATGAATATGCTCAATAAATCATAATTTAGCATGATTTCTGTGAGGGTAAGGTTTAGGGATGGGGTTAGGTGTGGTCATTCGAACGAATAAGCCACCTAGTAAAATATGTAGGAAATACTGTGAGATCGGTGTAAAACGGCCACACATTGAATTTAAATAAACGTGCGTTTTGATTGGTAATGACGTTATACGTCAATTCATGATGATAGACGCAACGCGATACTGTCATTATTATTTTACGCCCGCTAGAGGGCGCTTAACTTTAAAACGTAAATATAGGTCGTAATAAATGCTTGCACAAATGACCTATATGGTCGTTTTTGTTGGAGGACAGGCTCCTTCTATTTATTCAGCTGCAGCTATTTTCAGCATTTCCTGGATTTCTCTGGCCTTTGGATGGATATTTACTGTTGATCACAGAACTGTGCTTCACTGAAAAATACGCAGGACAATCGCAGCTTCTGCCTAATCGCAATTTATTATCTTTGTGATTTAATTTTGATTAAGTGTGCAGCCCTAGGTTGATGTATGTATTAGAGCCTCTGGTGTCATGCATAGACATATGAGCCAAACGCGGATTGGCAGCACACCATCAGGACATCAACGCTAGCAGCGGGTGACTATATATATATGACCTTAGCACTCACTAGCACAAACACCATACTCTCCTGCCTAAAAAAGCTCCAGTTATATATTTCTGGCAGTCACAAGAGTATTCTTCATCCTGGACTTGACGACAGGTCTATACTAAAAATGCACTCTTCAGAAACTCTCCTAAGGAATCTTCTTCTCTAATGTGGTTACAAGAGAGAGTGGTTTGTTCGCCCTATCAGCGGGTCGGTTCACTTGTACCAGTTGGGGCTTTTCACGGATCAGGGTGAACCAGCAGATGGCGGAGATCTTAAAGGCCCGCGCGGGTCCCCTGGCTGTACTCCATTCCAGTGCTCCAAAGAGTTAAACAGAGGTCATCAATCTTACTTCCAGTCTAGTATATATAATTTCCGGTAATACTTTAGTATAGGGTCCAATTCACACTAATAACTAGATAATATCTATCTATCTATCTATCTATCTATCTATCTATCTATCTATCTATCTATCTATCTATCTATCTATCTATCTATCTATCTATCTATCTATCTATCTGTCTGTCTGTCTGTCTGTCTGTCTGTCTGTCTGTCTGTCTGTCTGTCTGTCTGTCTGTCTGTCTGTCTGTCTGTCTGTCTGTCTGTCTATCTAGTTTTCATTCTATCTATCGTTCTATTAATTGTTATGAATTCTGTCTGTCCATCTGCCCATCTACACATTTCTTAATTTTCAATTTTTTTATTTTAGTTATAATATTTTCTTTAAATTGAAATTCATTTCATTTCAATTCAGATTGAAATTGAAATTCTGCATCTAAATCGGAGTTCAGAAATTCTTAATTCATTTTTGAATGGTGAAAAACCCTGTTGGGTTCATAAAGCCTGATAAACAAATTGCAGGACGGTTGGCTCAAGCTAAGAGGAAAACGAAACCATTCGGATTAAAACACAGCTGCCTAGAGTAAACACAGAACGCTTGCTGTGGATTTGGGACAGGGCCACATCTGAACCCAACACACAAAACTATTTTTACCCAGCTGACAACTGGAAAAGCACTTATCTTTGTAAAAGTCAAACTGTATCGTTTTCCATCATTTAGAGGCGTTTTATGACTACTGTGAGGCTCAAGGGTGCTAATTAAAATGGAATTTGGTGCCTTCTACTACATTTCGCGACAAGGTTCTGCTGTGCATTTGTCAGATGGTGGTAACCATGCTTTCTCAGTTAGACAGTATAAAGCTGTCATTAGCTTTTCACTGAAGGAACAAATACTGTGTCGACCGCCAAATTCTCTTTCTTCTGGGACATGTGCAGCTCTGAAACTCTCTTAGTAGTGTTTTTGTTGCATGGTTCCATGGGTAAATGACGGCATGAAGGATTTCGAGCTGACACCCTAATAATGTGAGTCTGTTTTCAACAATTTTCTCTGAATGAATAGACACTCCTGCCTGTGAGAACTCTGTTTCGTTTGGGCAAACTTATTATGGCAAACAATTGGTCTGGAAGAGATCAAGTGATCAGCTGAATAAGTATCTACTTAAAATGAAATGTGTCCACACTGGAGCAGTAGTCTTGATTTAACAGGATGTTTCGGTCAATGATCAGTAGACAGAGGGGACGTTTGTGTCTTAACGTCTCAGTATAATGACCTGCATTCATATGAAGCAAATAAATCTGATGAGGTTAATCCAACCATTTTTCCGAATTAAAATGATTTAAATACTAAATATTTTGATTGGAAACTGCCAAGATGTGACGATTAATGTAATCATTTAATTAAGATTTTTACTACTTCCCTGCGGGATATTATGTAGTGGTTTTTGAAAGATTAGCTAAATATTTTACTATAAAACAAGAACTGCAATGATATGATTAGATAAATGAGAAAATGAAATTAACCAAATGAGATACTGAGAAAACTTATGTATAATAAAACATTTCATATACTGTGTATTTAGTATAATACAAAACTGTATTTTTATTTATTATGATTATTAATGTTTATTACTATAAACAATAATTATTTTATATATTTAAAACATCTAAGTGTAAAATATTTCATACAAATTAAAATGTTTTGTTATTTATTCATATAAATTAAAATAAAGCAGAAAATACTGAGAAAATGTATATAATAAAATAATCCATATATTTCTTAGCCTTGCAACTGTATTTTAGTTATAATAATTGTTTATTACTATATATAATAATTATTTGATATTTGATATATTTCAAACATTAAGTATAATATGCACACAATATACACATACATATATTAGTTATTAGTAAAAAAAAAAAAAGTTAAATAATTAAAACTATAGTTATAATATTTGTTGTTATTATTGTGTTTTCCTTTTCTTTCTTTATGACAAGAAACGTTTTATTCACATCTGGTTTCATTGTATTTGCACGGCATGTCACATACTTTCGCAACAACCATTAAAAATTTATATTCAGGCAATATTTCATTTCCACGTGTCCATGCTGAGATCACCACTGTGAAGAACATTGTGGAACATTGCCAATGGCACATCCTATTTTTTTTTTTTTTCTTTCAAGCCCGCCATCCGTTCCTGCTGGCTACAAAGCTGCCCTGCTATGAGGAGCATTTCCTGCTCCCCCAGCAGCCGTGGTCTCAGGTAAGAACCCATTACAAGACTGCTGAGTTTGCTGAGACAGAAAGGAAGACGGTGGTTGCTCTTCAGGTACCTGGCACAGTCTGCGGGTGGTATTGTTAAAAAACAAAGGCTAGACAAAGAAAATTCATGAGCGACGTCTACATTTCCAGGAAGACGCTTATGGAACAGACACAGTTTGTTCTGGTTTACCAGGGAAGCTGAGCAGGGGGCAAATAAATCTAATAGTTAAAAGAGGAAGCTACTGAATGACATCTGTTCATCAACTTCATACTAGTAAGTCTGCAATTAACCATCAGGCATCATCATCTGTTTTAGTAACTGTGTGTAGTAGGCCAGACATTAATAATAGCGTGCGGCTGTGATTATTGCAAGATTATGAGCAGAATACCTTTCTGTTGCACTACAAAGCTAGATTATAAATATCAAAAGGGTTTGATGTTTATACAGAAAAAAAAAAATCTGTCTAGCTGTCTAATTGGACTCAAGATGATCAATGTTGAAAAAAAAAAAAAAAACATCTGGTCTATGTTTGTTGGATACAAACACAGTCAGTGTTAGTCAATTTCTTGGCTTCCTTGTGAAGTATTTTTTTAACAGGGCATTGTATCTTTTTCAGACTGTGAGCTGCCAGAGACGGTTTGCAGGCCAGATATGTGAACTACAAGCAGAAGATAAGCTTTCATTTATGCTTTTCTATTTTTTTTTTTTTTTACATTTCCTTATATATGCCCTTTATATTTATATTCTCCAAGATTGTTTGAATTATTTATTATTAAATGTGTGTGGTCTTTCATTTCTTCAGTGTTTTGTTCTTTACTGTGCTTGACCAGCATTTTACAGCTGATTTTAAATGTTCCATGCATCAAGAAAAAAAAAAAGTGGATGATAAAACATTTAAGATGGACTATTTGCTGTCTTTTCTGGTCTGTTTTGTTCCTCTTGTCTGTTCCAGGTTTAATGGGCATCAGCAGTGAAGAGCGAGTCTAAGACTGATTTCAATAATCAATAAAGACTGCAAATTATCTGCTCTCTTAAGATTCATTCTATTCTGGTTACTATCTTCTGCTCTTGTTAACCATTAAATCAGTCAATTAAGAAGAAGATCAAAATAAAATGATAATGAAATGTAGGATAGTTTTTTACTCACAGATTGCAATCTACTTTCATTTACCCTTGACTTGACTATGGTAACATTTATGACCTCTAATATAAACAATTTTGTAGTTTATCATTTAACAAATTCAGATCAGTCTCTGGCAGAGACAGGAACAATATTTGTAGAGCCTAGAGTATAAACCACTCGAGATTCAAATGAAATCTGTGCTTTTCACTACAGTACACATAAAGCCGTTCCCTGGATTACAGAAGGCCCTTAAACTGGATGGGTGTTCTCAGGATATATCTGTGAATCAGGACTTGTATTTGTTTTTAGTGCCAATAACTCAAGTGTAATACTCTTGGCTACTTCCTTGGCTTGTCACTTGGAACATGTTAAAAATGTGAATGTGAAAAGAAACACTTGGAAAATGGAAAACTAAAATGGCAATAATTGTTGCAGAGAGACTGGGACAGTGCATAAAATCCAGATCAGACAGCACACAGAGAGAGTTGTTAGTGAGCTTGAGATGAAAGCTTATTTGGATTGGCCTGGGTGTCCATAAAACTGTTTTTATTTCCTTTATTCCTCATCAGTGCTGTAATGAAAGGCACAGATCTTGTGGCTCTGGTCAAACTCACTCTGAATGATTGAATACCTTGGCTTTTCTTCACTTTTCCTTTAAGTCTTTTACACCAATTTACATGACCGGTTCTTCATCTTCTTAGTCACATCCCACCCTGGACCACCCACAGCACAGTCACTGACCATTTGATAGATCCTGCGCACAACATTGGAAAGCAGTTGCAATAATCACCAGATCCAGTCAGACTGCCTGAATTAATATCAGTGTTGTGCGTCATTCAGTATTCAACTGAGAATGACTTTAAATTCTGAATTTGATTTGCGGTATGAAATACAAGGAAAAGAAAGAAAGAAAGAAAACCTGTCTGGAGTGGTACCTTTGTAAAAGCTACACCATTGTATCTTATTCTACCTTAAGTATCAGTACCTTAAAAGTACATATTAGTACCTCAAGTGTACATATTACATTTTAGTACCTTTATAAATAAAATTATAATAATAATTTCCTGTGTAGGATTCAGAACTGCAATTTGCATTTGAATAAAAGTCAATTAAAATTAACTGAAATTCATTTTTATTTTCATAATTTAATACAATTATTTTTATTATTTTGAATTAATTTTGTAACAGTAAATGCAACAAGACAAATGTTTTTCAAACAAATAGCTTTGATAAAATCTTTAATAAAAAAATAAAAAAATAATATATTTTTGGGAAGCAAAACTTAAAAACTCAAAATGTATTAATATTATTATTATTATTATTTTGTGGAAGAACACTTGATTTCCCAGAACACAGTGCCTCAGTAACTTCCTCTACCTGTCAATCCAATTCAGCTTCCTGTGAGTCATGGCCAATTCAATTAAAATTCTCTCTCGTATATTGAAAGGCATCCAATTCTTCAATTCTGAATTAATTATAAATAATTTCTGAAATTATTCTAAAATAAATGTGCACAAGCTCAGAAGATACTGTTTGCATTCATTTTAATAGCATCTTAATAAGATCACCCTGGACCTGCAAACTATCCACTGCTCCTCTTCCTCAGCATGCTTCACCATCTACATTCAGTTGCTTTACCCAGAGATTTTACAGCTGCTGTCGTGTACAAATGGTCTGAGGGACTTCTCAGGATGTGGACTAACAGCTCTGGTCTGTTTGAACAATGCGATAAAAGAAGAGAGGTTAAATTTGCAGGAAAGTAATTCTCATCCTCATTCCAGTGGAGAGACTAGATCCAAAGAGCCCATCCTTTAGTATCACTTAGCCCTAGGGCAACATTATTAGAGGGCTTTAGTCCAGATACTGTCAGGGGTGAAGATGTGAAAGTGATTTTCCACTTGTGTGATGAGAAAGAGATGAGCTGCTCTACAGAGGATTGATGTAGAAGTAGCCAAACCAGCTACTATTGATTTGAACCAGGAGGCTGTTGATCGGAATGTGAAATCTCTGGAAGTTCTCTGAGTGAATGTCCCCTGAATGGATGTTATACATTATAGAGCATTTACAATGCTCTACTGTACAGTATATGGAAGTCTATGGAAGTCAATGTCCATAGAAAGAAAGAAAGAAAGAAAGAAAGAAAGTGTATTCAGAGAAAAAAAGGTTGTGAGATCTAAACTTCAGAATTATCTGGCTTTGGCCAATTCTCAAATACAAATTTTCAGACCAGATAAGAATTTCTTATTCATTTAGGCAAATTTGCATGTGTTTTGGCATGTGTACATCCCAAATTACAGTTCATTTTACTAACAGCTTAGATAATGTTAATATTGTTGCAAAAAAAAAAAAGTATGCCAAGGCGATAAATAAGTGCAATGACATCAAACTTATTTACAGATTTACCTAATTTGACAATTTCATTCTGTTCTGTGTGATTTCTTGTGCAGTATTCGAGTCATTTTGAAAGATTTCATCACTTTACACAAGCCTAAACTTTAAAATGTTAAAAATAAATGAAACTTCTGTCATCATTTAATCAATACTTAATCTTTAGGGGAAAAAGAAAAAAACTGTAACTAATGTATTGGATATTTATCTGCCTGTTATGTCTTTCATATTATTGATAACTTTAACAAATGTATATAGATGTGATTGGGGTGGAATTTGTGTTTTCAGAGTTCTCTTTTTTTTTTCTTTTTGGGGGTACATCAGAGAACAAACTCTTTCACCAGAAGCATCTGGATGTATGAAGGGCAGATGGGGGACGTTGAGATATCTGCTTTTTTTTTGTGGGGGGGGGGGGCAAAAATATCACAGCTCATTTGTCAACCTTGTATTCCCATGATAATGCATGAAAAGAAAGTGGAGGTCTGTTATTCCGTTCTGACATGCCAAACGTCATGATGCATTGTTGCACGATAAAATCCCTCATACAGATCTCACTTTAGAGTTGTGTCCATTGAAAAGCTTCTCAAGAATTCATGCAGAACTGAAAACGCTACAGTCAATTTAGATAATCGCGATTTATATATTTATATATTATTACAAAAGACTATTTCAAATAAATTCTGTTCTTTTAAACTTTCTATTCAAAGAATCCTGTAAAAAAAAAAAAAAGAAAGTGTCACGGTTTTCACAAAAATATAAATCAGCACAAATATTTTCAACAATAATAACTAAGAAATTTACCCCGAGCAGACAATCAGCATATTAGAATGATTTTTGAAGGATCATGTGACACTTGTAGTCTAAAATAATGATGCTGAAAATGCAGGTTTGCATCAGATGAATAAATTATATTTTAAAATATATTAATAAAGCAAGCAGTTAATTTAAGATGAAATAATATTTCACAATATTACTGTATTTAGATCAAATAAATGCAGCTTTTTGGGGCCATGGCTTTGAAAAATGCAAGATGAGGGCAGTCAAATGGGAAAAAACTGCAAGGTCTCGAGACATGTTTTCTCGAAGTTGAACTCAAGCGCTGTGCTTTTAGAACACTGTGTCATGCACAAGACACTACAAAAGACGCACGGCATGAGTGCAATGGTCAAGTATACCTACTAAACGCATTCATGTAAAAGAAAAAAAAAGTAGACTGGAATTGCATCTTGGTGTGCCTTCTTTTAAAAAAACATGCATCTCACATCAAACAAACTGTCTAAAGCTGGTGTGTTTTAGCTTGTGTGAGCTGTTATGTACTGTATAAACATTCAGCTTTAATATCCATCACTCTCAGTTTATTTCTAGACTTAGAAAGTGGATGCAAGTGTCTGCGAATGACATTACACCTCAGACAGGAAGAGTGTGGAACAATGATGACTTTTAAGAGAGTTGGACTTGGACTTATCTCAGAAACATACCCAACACGCTCTGCCTTTTGCATGTTCATAAAGACTTTTGCCGTTGGAATCCATCTCACTCAAGCCATTGGAATAAACACAGAATTAGAAAGTTCTTCCAAAAGTGCCATTGGGGAAAATGAGACGTCATAATTCACGTGAATTTATAACAAAGCCGTGTCAGGCGTGAATGAATGATGCTGAATTTATTCATACACATCATTTGTGGATAAGTAACTGGTCTTAATTGAAACCATCTCAAGCAAGTCAGCTCATTGCGTGTTGGGTATAGTCAAACAGGGCATGATGGGTTCCAGTCCCATAATGTTCAGTGAAATATGAAGAGCACTTTCAAAGGGGGATTTTTAGGTTTTGTGGTGAGGTTTTGATGGAGACTGAGTCTCCTTTGCATTTAGGCAGTTATGCTGCATTTGGGCTTGTGGAGACTAGTTTCATGCTGGACCTTATCACATGATACAGCTCTTTAGTATCTCTATTGTTTCTCTTATACCTCATTTATATTAAACAGAAAGCAGAAAACTCCTGTTTGTTTGTTTTATCTTCTACAGTTTCAACAGATATTACGTATTTCTTACAATGTACTCAGATGTTTTATAATAATAATAATAATAATAAAATGTCATTATGAATAACTGTCTTATCTGTTTTTCTCTTTTTTTCTGTATTATCTGTGTCTATTTGTATTTTTATGAGAACTTTAGGGAAAACATCTGAGACAAAGTTGATAGTTCAATGCTAAATGAGAGCTATATTCTCTTGAGTCTCCTGAGCAATGAAATGAAATTATGTTAAATTAGATTAGAAAAGGTCCAATTCTAGCTAACAAACCATTAACTACCGTTAACCATTAACTTTGCTGCTTATTAATAGTAAGTAAAGTAGTTGATGTTAAGTTTATGCATTGGGTAGAATATGTAGAATATGGTCATGCAGAATATGTGTTTTATAAATACTAATAAATAGCAAATATGTTGATAATAGGCATGCTAATAAGCAACTATAGTGAGAATTGTTCCCTATACTATATAAGTGTTAAAAATAAAATATAATATAATATAATATAATTTGGGAAGAAAAACTTAGAAAATTGCATTGTTAATTATTAAATGTGGCATTATTAAATGTCACCAATTTGCTTTGGGTAATTTATTGTGCTAGGAAAATTTTATAGATTTTTATATTTGTGACTCATAAAACCTAAAAAAAAAAAATGTATCTAAGAAATATCTCACAATGTGCTAAGATGGCTTGCAATCAAAAATTAGATTTCATTATGAACCAGCTGTCTTATCTGCATCTATTTTTATTTCATAAAAAGAAGAAAAATATGGCAGGCAACTGAACCATTTTTTTTAATGATGACCTTTAAACAGAGAGACAAAGCCAGGAGGAAAGAAAATACTTTCCCCACTAATACAATCAGTCTCACACAACTAATAGTTAAGTAAATACATAAATAATAATCTATCAATATTTACCCTCATGTCATTATTTGAAACCTGATGACTTTGTTTCATTTTCAGAGCACAAAAGAATTTCAAAATAATTAAAAGAATGTTTCCACTGTTTTGCCCATAAAAAAACTCACTGCATTTATATATATATACATATATATATATAGTAGCATAAATTTCGATTTTATTTTATTATAATATGTCTCATACATAATGTATACTATTTATTTTAGTATTGTTTACACAATATAAGAATTGTTTACAAATATTTTATATGAAAAAGAATGTATATTTTAATACTTCTGTTATAAAATTTATTTAGTAAAATGTTTTATATAAATTATGCAAATAACTGTCATAAATAATATAAATTATTATTAATAATAATATAAATTATATTATTTAGTATATATATATATATATATATATATATATATATATATATATATATATATATATATATATACATATACACACACATACACACACACACACACACACAAAGATGAATATCACTTTCGAAGTAGCTCTCCCCAACACTGGTAGCACCTTACATTTGTATTTGGTATTATTCATTGAATGAATGCCTGAAATGGTTGACTGCTTCACACATTTCCGATTTGAATTTCGATATGTTGTCCCACCGACATCATGAGATTTTTATGGAGTCATTGCTTTCAGACCTAAAATAAAATCTGGTTCATCTGAGGTACAGCCGAGAGCTGAAAAGTCCATCCATAAGTCACTTGTGGTTTGATAATGTTTGGTTTGCAAATTGATTTTTGATGGATGTTCATTTAAATACCCTTAAGAGACCTGCTTATTACATTCACCATGCGAGTCCACCACCACAAAGCCAAGACATACAGCAGGCCTGCATTTTATTTTTTCGTCAGAGTCACGGTTGGAAGCCTACTTTGTAATTTACACCTTTATTAAAAACATGCCTTCACTTTTCTACCAGTGATCCCCTCTCCAACTCTTTTTTTTTTTGTATCTCAAACATTTCAACACAGCCATCTCCACCACTCTTTCTATCTATCTATTGCTCTCTGCATCAGGCGATGTGAAATATATTCATTATAACTCACTGTTTGACTCCTCAGTGCTTTTAGAAGCTGTTTTATCCGTCCTCACGCTCTGTCCCTGTTCACCCTGCGCTCACAGCACTTCTTCTCTGGATCACAGCCAAACAGGCCAGCCTTAAAAGGTTTCCCACTTACTGGCGTGGACACTGACAAAAAGGGGTCAAGTTTGAAGCGCTCGTCTTATCTCTTTTAAGCCAGCCGCATTCTGGTGGCTTCAACACTATTATCACTTGTCTGACCATTTATGATGAAAGCTGCATGGGGAAATATTGCGTTTGGCAGTGAAGCAGGGATTTTACTGTGGCCAGGAAAAGCGCCTCATGTGGCCATGCCTGTTTTCTTTCATTTTCAAAGGCTGTGTGAGAGAGAGAGACAGGAAGAAGAGACAGACAAACAAAAAAAGAGTTTACTTCCTAAACTTCTCCTAAGCTCCTAAATTCATCATTCAACAATTCATCTATCAAACTATATACACTAGCCGTTCAAAAGTTGGTAAGATGTTTTAATGTTTCTGAAAAGAAGTCTTTTATGTTCATCAAAGGCTTCATTTATTTGATCAAAAATACCCCACAAATTGTGAAATTGTATTACAATTTAAAATAACTGTTTTGTATTGTAATATATATTTTAAATGTAATTTATTCTTCATGCAAAAGCAGAATTTTTTTAGCAGCCATCACTTCAGTCTTCAGTGTCACATGATTCTCCAGAAACCATTCTAATATGCTGATTTGGTGCTCAATGTATTTATTTTTTTGTAGGAAAGTTCGAAAGATCAGAATGTATTCGAAATAGAAAACTTTTGTAACATTAAAAAGTCATTACTGTCACTTTTTACCTATTTAATACAACCTTGCTGGAAAAAAAGAGAGAAATAAATTCGAAAAATAACTTACTGGCTCCAAACTTCTGAATAATAGTGATTTTAGGGATTTCTTGTTCATAGGTTATATTGATATGTCAGTAGGAAAAATGTCTGAAAGTGTCTTCATGAGTGAATCATTAAATCATTCATTCAGAAACAAAACACAAAACAAATGAATGTCTATGAATGACCCACTGAATCATACTTGTTACATCTAATTTATTCAAAAACACAATCTTATATGAAAACAAGTGACTGTCTCTAAAAGGGACATTCATTCAAATGATTCATCTAATGACAGTGATTCATTCAGGAATAAAATAAGTTATTGTCCTTATGAGTGACTCACTGAGTCATTCTCTCAACTGATCTTGAGAAAAGAGGCACACAACTCCTTTAAGGCAGCAACACTTCACCCGCTCAACAAATAACTGTTGGAGGCTGTAAAGTTGAAAATCACACGTATTTCAAAATACCTGGATTAATTGGCTTTGATTTACTTTTCAAAGTCCATCTACCTCCTCAGGGACTCATAAAGGTACCCAGCATCATCTGAATAATGGGCTGATCACTGAGAAGAAAAGAACAGAACCAAAGGGCTTTTGGATAATAATGATTTCATCAGCCCTCTAAAACAGAACCAAAAAAACAGACACTTTCCATGTTGGCTTAAGGATGTGGATAAGTGTGAAATAGTTCACACTCTCCCACTAATCACATTGCAAAGTCATCTGAGAGTGCTGTGACTGAAGGAAGGAGGATTGCACGCTATTCAGAACCGCAGCTGCACAGAAATCAGGAATATCTTGATGGGACGCAGTGCAGTTAAGCCTACAAGGTTTATGGGTTATACCTGTTTTTCAGGGTTTTTCATTGTTGATGCACAGCTGGAAAAAAAGAGCTCATGGTTCTGTTTGGGAGATACTCTTCCACCGGAAAAATGTCTCCTGTTCTAGTGCTGTCATTCAGATCAAGTACGAGTCAAAGGCATCCTAATACCATTTAAACATTAGTTTAGATCAGGGGTTTTTAAACCTTGTGATGCTGTTGTAAAGAAATGCTGTTCTTTGAAACCTACTATTTAACAAAGAATCCAGAGAAAAATGTATCTAGATTTTAACATCGTTAATGATTAAATCAATTCAATTCAATTCAAGTTTATTTGTATAGCGCTTTTTACAAAACAAATCGTTACAAAGCAACTTTACAGAAAATGATGTTTCTACAATATTAAGTAGTAATTCGATTAGATTAGAATCAGCATATTAGAATGATTTCTGAAGGATCATGTGATACTAAAGATTTGAGAAATGATGCTGAAAATTCAGCTTTGTCATCACAGGAATACAATACAACTTAAAATGTATTCAAATAGAAATACAGTCTTTTTAAATTGTAACAATATTTAACAATAATAAATTTTTTACTGTATTTAAGATTGAATAAATGTAGCCTTGGTGACTTCTTTCAAAGAAAAAAAAATAAAAATCTTACCGGCTCCAAACTTGCATTTTTACAAAAAAATAAATAAAATAATGAAAAACACTTTGTTTACTTTATTTTTAAACAAGTTTTACAAATGAGGACATCCCCAAAGGGAGTTTTTTGGAGAGATTGTTAGGTTTAGCTCACTTTTGGGTAAAAATGTATCCCCATAATATGGTTAAGTACACACACACACACACACACACACACACACAGGTGTGTGTATGTATGCATGTATTAATTTAGTTCACTTTGACTCTGAACATACAAAAGCAGCCAACGCTATCTCACGACCAATTCATACGTATTTTACGAGGTGGCTTATTCGAACGAATTTGTACGACCTCACTTGTACGATTTTATACGATTTGTCTAAACCCCAGTGACGGTTAGGTTTAGGGGCGGGGCTAGGTGTAGGTCATTCGTACAAATTCATACGAATTGTGCAACTCATAAAATACGTACTATTTGGCAAAAATCGTCTGAATTTGTACGAGTGAGGTAATACGAATTCATACGAATAAGCCACTTTGTAAAATATGTACGAATTGCCGTGAGATCGGGTTGAAAGCAGCACATACTTGCAGCACATCATCTTGGTGGCTCTATTAACAGCTTAAAGTATTCACATTAGCATTAGCAAGAGCATAGATGCAAGCAGGGTTTAATGAATGAAAAAACGTTTGACTGAATTAATTATGATAACAAAGAATGGAAAAATAAAGAAAAACATGATGGAAGAAAACTATAGAAAGACCCAATTTCAAGATCTAATTTCCCCCTTCTCTAGTGGAAAGATAAATTGTCTGAACCGGTCCTGAACCTTATCACTGTATGAACTGAAAGAGAATCACTTCATTAAGATTCCCAGGCCATCTTCTCCTGCTTTTTATTAAGTCTAGCTGTATCGGCATGCCACTTATCTCTGTTTTCATGTCTTCAGATTGTTTATTGTCATTTCAAGCATGTTTTCAATGACTACAGGGAGACTGTATTCCTCTTGCTGTCATGTTTTAATCATGAGAGGAGGAATGCATGTAGAATTAGATCCACCAACACAATCAAGGCAGCCATCCGTTCACAGGTCTTTGTAAAAGTGTATTTTAAAGTGTACTGTGCTTTTGTAATCAGACTGGCTTGTGAAACGCTTGACTTGCATGTGATTATTAACATGCTGTTCGGACAACTATGATCTAGCACCTTTGATAGGAATTTCACACATGAGTGAAACTGGCTCCAAACAATCTCATTTTTCGCATTTTCTCACTGTTTATCCGCGTCTGGTTTATTTTCCAGATCTGTATACTGTGTGAAACCAATAACGAACTGACAAAACTGATGTCAACAGTTACACAACGCTGAACGCCTCACCTGTAGCTTACACTATGAGTAAGAGACCTCGTGCTAAACCCAAATATTAGGGTTGAGTGTTTCTCTCCCTTTTCCCATGATGTAGCCAGTGCTAACACCCTTTCCATCATTCTAGGCATGTTTACAAGTGCTATAGCCACAAGATTGTCCTAAATCAGTTTGTGCATGTACCAAAATGAAAGCTTGAATCTTGTTTAAAGCAAAACGCATTCTTTTTCTCCATAGGGTTGTTTTTTGATGTATAAATGTAAACATTTCTAGATAGAACTATCATGAGCCGTAAGATCAAGTGGTGCTATTTCATCAAAAAACTAATGTGTTTGAAGCATTGTTTAATATCCAACAATTGTAAAAAAAAAAAAAAAAAAAAAAAAAGGAAAAAAAGCTCAGCAGCCCCAACCACTGTCATGAAGTGTTGTCTATTATATAATCCAGTCAGTCTAACTAAACACTATAACGAAAATATATATTTATTTATATACAGATATAAATCTAAAAAACCTATATTTATGCAATTAACTTTCATATTGCAACTCAAAATTTTGTTCACAGCTTAGAAACATACTGTATGTTTAATAAAAATGTATATTTATAAAGAAAGAAAGAGTATGAAATACAATTTTGTCATTAAACTACTGCCATATATAGCTCATATATTAACTGTTCATTTTAAAAGTTTGAGGTTTGTGTGGGCATGTTTTTGTGACATATCAGGACACAACTCTGTATAATGACATGGGTATGACACAGGTATTACAAGGAGAGGGTGACTTAGGATGACGTAAGCCATGTCCCCATTTTTCAAAACGCTTATAAATCATACAGAATGAGTTTTTTTGAGAAAGTAAAAAAAAGCGCAAAGTTTCCTGTGAGGGTTAGGGTTAGGTGTAGGGTTGGTGAAGGGCGACATAATATACAGTCTGTAAGGTATAACAACCCTTACACCTATGGGATGTCCCCACTTTTCACAAAAACAAACATGCGTGTGTGTGTGTGTGTTTACATGTAATGTATCCTTGTGATGGCAAAACTACATTTTTACCAGCTATTACTCCAGTCTTCAGTCACATGACATTATATTATATATATATTACTAACCTCAAACTAGTTTTGAAATAATTATTTGTTAAATATTAATATAATATAAATGTTTATTATTATTATCCTGAATTACTGACAAGACAACTGACAAGAGCGTTTTGGGTTATAAACAATGGGGTCATGTCCTCAGCGCAACCTTGTTCTGTCCATGAAACATTTTGAGAAAACTGCAGTCATCATCAGTGTCTCAGTATGGCTCTCTGCAGGTTAATGTCCATGAAATGTCTGCTATGTTGATCATGGAATGGATCGAGGATATTGGCAGCCAATACAATTCCTTCCCAAAAGCTGCACAAATAAATGTAGACCTCTAGCTAATATCAACAGATATGAGAGGAAGTAGGCCTGGCAGGACATTCTGACACTTGTGGGGCATAAACATAGATAAAGATCCTTAAAGGGGACATCAGACACGCTAACCGCTAGCCCATGGTATGTTATTGTTGTTTTGGGAGAAAAGGGCGTTTAAAAGTATGCAGAGATATTTTACTCTACCGACCAAGAAAAACTTCCATTTAGACCGTTACCTCCTGATTATTGGGGTATTGTTATACTATAACAGTACTGCAGTCGGACAGATACGTTAAAGCTACCATTGCCAACAAATGTTGCTTTTTGATAGATATTCCTACAGCCTTGGTTCATTCACACAACCGGAAGCGCTGAAATATGAATATGGAGCGTTAAAGATAGACGAGCAGATGGAGTAACAGCCCTTCTGAGTTCAGTTCAAGCTCAAATCTGATACTGAGCCAGTCGTGCCTACTCTTCACATCAGGAAATATGTCTTTTTGAAAGCCTCTGGGTTCATTTTCCAAGGCTTTGGATTCATTCACACAGCATCCGCAGCTTTCTTACTGGAAAAGACCATTGTTTAGGGGCCACTGACATGGCACAATATCATCTGAGAAGCATCGGGCGAGAGTTTCCTTTTAAAGCTCACCGCTTGACCTTGATGATGATGACAGATTTGATATGGGCATACAGACACAAGGCAGATCTGATATCAAACGTATCTCCTTTTTTTATTCATCTCCCAGACATCGAAAGGCCTGGGCAGGCAAAACCACATTGTTTTTGAGTTTTGGCTACCAGAGGAAACTTGAATATGGATGGTGAGTTGGAGCTGATTAGCCATGGAGATTATTCCCAGTTGGTTTTCATTTTCCCACCTTGTTTATAAAACATTACATTCCCCTAGAGTCCCAAAACAGCAGCTGAGGTTTCAGCAAGATTACACACTGTACACGGAGGGAACGGGGTATTTGTTACTTTAGACGAAGCTTTAGAGTACAATTGGGTAAGTCAAACATCCAATTAGTTTTACTGAAACATTTGCGGCCAGCCCGTACTGTAATGTTTTAATTGCGCAGTCTGTTTTGTGCCCAAGCCCTCTCTGTGCTTTTATTGGCAGACTATGGGCTTGCAAAGTAGGTGATGAATTATAATGTAAATGTGTCACATATAAACCTCTCCTCTTTCCAATCTGATCGTGATGTATTGATGTCATTAGTACACTTGGTCTAAATGATAAGCACAACTTGAAAGGTTAGTTTTGGCCCGCAGTGATGTCATTACACACATTATGTCTGTATTATTAGAGCTCTCTTTTTTTATTCCGTCTACTAAAGGTTACGCAAACATTTCCTTAATGAGAAAAATCGAATTCATTTATCAACATATTTTGAGGGTGACACATTCCTCTCTTGATCTGTTTCCATGGCAACTTTCAAATCCAGGAAACATTCTTCATAGTGAAAAGGTTCTTTAGATCATTAAAGTGTTTCTCAAATTAAAAAAGAAGAAGAAGAAAAAAAAAGACATAGTACACTTTTTTTTTTTACCCACCGGTGTACTATTATAGTAGCTGGATTTTCTATTGAATTTTAATTAGTTTAATATACATTTTAATATTAATATGTATTTCTGTGATAAATAAAAAAAAAAGTATTTTATTACCTGTATTAGTTTTAAAAGCTAAATTAGTTGTTGCAATGACCTGGTGTATCACTTGACGGCATAAAAAGCTAAAATATCAAGGTGCAAACTTATATTCAGAGCATTAAGTTACGGAGCATTGGCACAGGATCTAAGGAACCTCAACAGGATGTGTTTTTATGATGCTTTCTCAAACGTCTAAACCACTGGAGCTGTGGGTGACGGCCAGAAGTGTGCGTCATACTGTAGCCACCAGCGGTTGGACGCTTTGCACTTTTTCCCCTTAAAGGTACATTTGCAAGAAGCCATAACTATTTGCTAGCACTTTCCCTTATACTTCTCTCTCATACTGATTTCCATTTTTAGAGCTTGAAGAACTTGATGGACGTTTGCTGCGAGCAAATATTCTCATAAAACAAGGGATGATATCATTATTTCTTGACATATTTTTGTAGAGAGGAAAACTTGAGATATTGCTTATATTGTTAAATTGCTGATATTGTTTGTGATGCAATTAAAATCTAAAACAAAACTGAAAAGAGGAACACAGACTGGCTATATACAGTTCAAGCCTTCAAAGTTGTAAAACTTGAAATTGAATTTGATATAATTATATTATTTTCGTTATATTATATTTTCTGTTTTATATTTTATTTAGTTTTCACTTGAATGTTTTTGTCGTTATTATTATTATTATTATAAAAAAATACGTCTATATTGCTTTTACTAAGCTTTGGTTGTTAGTTTTACTTTTAATTCAATGAAAATGAGGAATGTTACTTTTGCACTTGAAATAATTTTATTTCAACCAGTTTGGCAACTAGATGTGATAAAACACATTTACTTTTTTATATTAAAAATGTTTTATTTTGATTAATTTGATTAATTTATTTTGATTCATTTATTTTGATTAATAATACTCACATTTCACTGCTGGTTATATATGCTATATATAATTCGGTATGTGACGAATAAAAATCTTGAATCTTGAATTTAAAGTAAATGTGTTGTGGTAATAATAATAAGATAATATCAAAGAAATACTGGATTTGAAAATCCAGATTGAAAGAAAATCCAGTCAATCATCATAAAAATAAAAATAAAATCTTAATGTGCTCCAAAACATGTTCAGTTTTGTGTCCATATGGAAAGTTTAACTGCGTGGCAATTGTGGGGTTTTAACCATGCAAAATTGGTCAGTAAGTTTAGTTACTCTACTGAGATTTTCATTACTTGCAGGGTTCATTGGAATTCAAATGTAAAAAAATACTTATAATATGCAGCTATATTTTCCAAGATAAAGCTGCAAACCCATATATCTTATGTCACAGTTTTGGTTTGAAATGAAAGGCTTCGTTTTACTTTGGAAGCTGGTTTAAGTTGTCATCTTATTACTCTCACTCCTCCAAAACACTTGCCATTCAAAGCCAGCCAGACCAATCAGACCATCAAACCACTCTTTCAAAAAATGTGAGATGCAATCATCCCTCGATATGCATAAATCCCAAGATATCCACTCCGCTTGGATGAATTCTGATATGGAATACATTGTCCTGGGCATAAAATTGATTTTTTAAAAGATCATTTCTGACTTCTCCACATCAAACATGTAAGCGCATGAACCCCGACACATGTGGAAGTCTGACACATCTGACTTATCAAATCATATCAGGTTACTGCTTCAGGGCACGTTTCTCAGGCTTCAACCACATGAGGCTCTTAGCAGAATTGTCAAGATCCAGGACCCCATTACCAGCCCATTCAGCAGATTGCAACTGCATGATATTCTTCAGCCACAGTCACTTTCCCCTCTATCACGTTCCACTGGCAAAACTCCACTATTTGCCTAGTTAACTTGTAGATACCATCTCTATCCATCTGGAAGTAAGTACTCAGATTTATGCCAAAGAGAGTTTGGTTAACACTTCAGCTAGCCATTTATATGCCGGCTGAACACGGCCAAGATGCTGAGGGATCCATTACTTTCCAATCTTGTGCAATTGTGGCCGCATAAACACTCCAAACAATGCTGTTTATATGAGCGCAAGGTGGCCAGCAATATTGTTTTATTATCTCTAGTTTTGTTTCTTGTTTTTTAAATCTCACTTCAGCCTCTTAATTAATTTCTGTGCAGCTGTTAACAGATGTTGTGAGGTGAAACCCTGAAATATGCTTCATTAGCATTGTTATAGGCAGCCGGGGAGAGTCTAATATAACAGGCACGTCAGAGAAATCTGACAGCCAAACAGATGAAGCCATGAAAACATTTGCTCAAAGCAAAGAAAATGTACGAAAAAGTCACTGGTGATTTGCCGGTCCTGGGAGCGTTTTGACCACTTCATCGCTTCAAAACCAAGAAAAACAATGTTAAAAGAGATATGAATCTGTGAACAAGCTTTTAAACGCATCAAGGGAGAAAAATAGCGGTTTGTGTGTTTCAGAAATTTCTAAGTGAAAAGAAAAAGACTGTCAATCAAATGATGTGTTATTAAAACTTTACACTTTTAGAATCATCTTGAAGCTGTTTATCTGTCTAATCCATTGCATAGGATAAAATATTCATATTTTTATTCAAAAGAACGATTTTATTTATATTCATATTTACAATATTATCATTGTTTTTAATACTAATATTTTATGTAGATATTTTTACTGACCACATCTGAAATGTAATTTTGGCCAATGAATACTGAAAAGTCAGATAATTTAATAAAGCAATAAGCCATTGGAGATCATAAAGAAATGATTGCACATCGAAAACAATACTGCTGTAATTATTTAATTTGTATTTATTTTTAATTTTTTTTACTATAACATTTATACAGCAGTTTGTGTGTGTGTGTGTGTGTGCGTGTGTGTGCAGACATTTGTATAGTTCTAATTACATTTTCAATACATCACCTAAAGTTTATGGGTGGTAGAACATTGTGTTTAAACATACACATTGTTCAAGATGCTTTCGAAAAAAAAATATTAATAATACAAATAATTAAATACAATGATAATACAAATATTGGTAATGCCGTCACACAGAGCCAGTCTATCAATGCAGAACACAAGCACATAACAGAGACTGGAATATGTTTTGAACTGTTTTCGCTTGTCAGCAGTGTTGCATATTTCTCCCCCGATTCAGAAAGTATTACTTTTTCATCTTTTCACTGGACTGAATTTTCCCAAATCTGTTGTGATGAAAAAACAAACTCATCTACATCTGAGGGTAAATACGTTTTAAGCAAATTGTAATTTTTGGGTGAACTATTCCTTTAAAACCTGACTTTCTGTCTTCTGTGAAACACAAAATGAGAACTTTTCATAATGTACTGGTTATATTTTTTTACCTTGCAATTACCAGTGCATAAGTGCATATGATTTTTCCATTTGTACGCTGCATTCGGTAAATGCCTGCTAAATATAAAAATGAAGTTTAAAAGGACAAAGATGTCTAATGTGCACAGCTAAAAACATGAATTCATGTTCCATCAAATGTGAACTCCCGCTTTCTCAAAGCTATAAATGAATGCCTTTTTGCCGCTCCAGAATGCAGAAAGTCCTTTCACGGACCATATTTAAATCGGAGAGGAGCCAACATAGCAACTGACCTCCAATTCTTTGGTTAGCACTAAGAAAATCAAAGCAACCTACATTCCACGTTTACCTTCCCACAGACTCCATTAAAAGCCTCGTCTTCGCATGACACAAACAGCCAAACTCACTGACATGAGTAACACACACACAGTGCAGAATGAAGTGGATCTGGATGTTCCCACATCAAAAGCGGCTGGTTAACAAGACTCCTCAGATGGTCAAAGATGAGTGGACTAAAACACATTTAATAGAAAGTCAAAAGAATAAGATGGCAGTGTGTGTTTTTAATTGCAGCTGTGCAGAGTTGCATTGAAAGTCTGGTCGGCTCTGCTGTATGGACATCATGACAAATGCTGGTTTTTGTTGCGTGTGGGAACATCATTCTGGTTTTGGCCTGCTCTTAGGACCATTTATTTTATTTTTTTACAACAATGGAGACCAGTTTTCTGGATCACGAGATTGAAATGCTCATGAACATCCAACAGTCTCTTTAAATGATCCATCAAACCAGATCCCTCCCGTAAGGCTCAGTCTTAAAACATAGTCAAATGTTAATTGCTAATTTAAAGTAACTGACTGAGAGGAAAATATAATGGATGGAGAATAGATGACCTTATGTGGCCCATTTTCAGATGAAGCAATATGTTTTTCATCAGGGTTATCGCTTGTATTGTCTGATCGGGATTTTACTTCATGGATCCAAATCATATTTTACAGCTATTTTAAAAATTAAAAACTATATTTTCTGATACTAAATTTTTTTTTTTCTAAACAAATAAATGTAAATATAAAATAAAATACGATTTTGTTACTGCTACTTTTATAACTACACTGAAAACAATTGATGTACAAAAACAAAACCCTCAGAAAATGCTTTACAATTACACAGAAATGGGGATTAACTTTATATTAAAAAATTTGAAATAGAAAGACTGAAATAGTACTTCCTTGAAAAAGTACTCCAATAATCTTGGTTTTATTTACAACTTCGAACATTTTTTAACAAGGCAAAAAAAAAAAAAAATGTTAGCACATTTTAGTTTTATGTTTCTGTAGCATGGCGGTAACAAGACCATATCTTTAATTCCCAGAAAATGCATGAACTTTAATGCAATGCCACTGTTTATATTGACCGTCCTGCTCTATCCTTTCCTATGCTGCTCATAAAACCCACATTCTTGAACGAAATAGAGGGTTTATTCAATGCCTATTATGTCATCCACAAAGCTGTACATCGGTAAGTTTTTATAAGAAAGAATGTTTACATTTCTCACACAGCTGCCACGATCAGTTTCAATGTGTTTCATGTAGTCACTATTAGAGAATTTTCCAGAATTTCAGCAGACGTATCTTACAGCCTCAGCACCTAACGTAGCTCAGAGCATGGTTTATTTTCACCCTCCCCATTGGAGGTGTCTATTACACATCATTGGGCATGAATTGAAAACACCTGATGAACAGGGCAGATTGTTACAGTGAAGGCTGTGAATGTCAGTAGTGTTTGTGACCGGGAAGATGACAAGCACAATACCCATCATGCCGTGTGTCAATGCCAAGCTCTTGGAGCTGTCGGCTCAGCGAACAGTTCCAAGGTTCATTTTCTCACACTTTAGCCCTAATAGTGGGTTTGTATGTCCAGCAGATTAGTCCTGGGAAAATAAAACCCAACCGCATTTTTCTATTCACAATATGAAAGCCAATGGATTTTTTTAAATGTTAAAACCGACTGCATTAAATATATTTATAAAAGTGTAGTAATGAAAAATGACTTATATGGTTCTTTTTCTCCTCAAGTCACACAACTATAATGGACTTCATAGTGAGTGGCTGAGAGACTAAAAGCAGGAAAACCTCAGGAAGTTTCTTAAACTCAAGACTCTTTTGAAACCCATACTACGAAGAAAAAAATAATATTCTAAATTTTCCAATCTTGAAAAGAAGGTAAATTTACTAGACAAGTGAACATTAAATTTTTAGATTTGCATTTTTACTGAAAAACAAGTTTGATTGACAGATTTTTTTTAAATACATTTTAAAGTAGTATTTTACGCTCATGAAGGCTGCATTTATTTGATCAGAAATACAGAAACCGCAGTAAGATTATGAAATATTATTGCATTTTAAAATATCAGTTTTCTACTTGTGTTTTTAATGTTTTTAAAGATTTTTTTTTCTTATTATAAACAGCTTAACATATTAGTAGAAACGTACACTTTTTTCAGGATTCTTTGAAGATCAAAAGAGCATCATGAAATTGAACTATTTTGTAACATTATAAAATTGTCTTGTCACTTTGATTAATTGAATGCATTCTTGCTGAATAAAACTTTTTTTTTAAATGATTATCATTTTAGGGGCAAACACTTTAAAATTCTGCTTATGCCCTAAAATGCTCCACAACTATGTTTTGGCTTACTTGAAACCATTCTGCTCATAATCAACAATAGACTCTATTTGAAATGCAACACCTTTAAGTCTCTCTGATTAGTGGAGGCGACCACAAAACGGGCTTTCAAACATCTGGTCCTGGTGTATAGGTCGTTTTCTACATTGCAACAACATACAATAGAGCTCTTTTAATAACTTAATTCAAAACACAAATCATTCTCATGGTCCATTTTTGATGTGGCACTTGAGTTTATGTGAAAAGGATCGCTGGTGAACAGTGAAGTCAGTCAAAGAGAACAATGTGTGCCTGTGTGGAGAGGCCACTGAAGTTGTGACTTAAAATGAAACAGTGTCACATCAGGGGAGGGCGTCACAGACAGGGTAACCGCTTCTGAAAAATGAACAAGTTAACTGACATTTAGATTAAATGACGAAATCATTCATCAATGACTTCCTTGATCCAGCCAGACAATTAATAACCTCAACATAATTGATCTTCTGAACCGTGAAACATATTTGAGTAATGGAAAGAAATGTAATTGACATCGCCATTACAGTGTGTTGAAGTTTCACTCTATGTTTATATAAATCTATAATGAAATATGCATCCATTTTAAGCTTGTTCTTGAAGCTGATCGCGCTATAAATGGGTTAAATTACAGATTTTTTGACGATGCTTTGACGATGGCTTCATTGAACTCAAGCCAGATCTTACAGCCAGCAATCCCTCTTGTACCAGGTTAAATCCAGTTTAAACTCACAGCTTGAATTTATATCTGATAGCCTGAGACAAAAGTGAGGCAATGTAACACGCTCTCCAGAAAACAATCACTAAAAGTAGCTAAAATGTTCAGATTTCAGTGCTTCAAATGTGTAAGCGTGTGTGAATGTGTTTGTGCATTTAAACTTATTTGTGCATCTTTCTAAATGACCTATCACATGCTGTTCTTCTGTGTCCTGTGACTAAGGAAGAGTATGATCTCTGGCGAGAATGCAGTAATGGCTAATTGCAGGATGAAGTTCTAGAGTCAGGCCCTTAGGACGTCGTCTCTAATAGCACTCTTCATTAACTGTTCTGCTCAGTGACCGCTTTGTCTGTGTTATAGCGGACCTATCCCACTGATTACCATGACTTACAAAAACAGCCCTGCCAGTGTAACAGGGCAGAAAGTCAGGACAACCTCCCATTCTTAAGGGGATAAACCTCCAATTTTTAAGTGATAAAACAAATTTGGCTTTGTACCAACACACATTGGGTATTTCTGAGCTAATTACTGACACTTTTCTGTAATCCTATAGATATAATCACAACAATTCCCAAGAATAAAACATACAGAATAACTAATCAGTGAATGTAGGTACCCACCCAGACTATTTAGAGAAAACCTAGGTTTTACACAAACCTAAAGAAAAGAAGATTTTTTTTAATTTAATTTCTCAATTGTTCCTCTATCAGAACAATGAAATACAATACCTTTCATAAGTTTGAATTAAGTTTTTTTTTTTTTTTTTTTTGGAAATAAGTCTCTTATGCTCACCAAGGTTGCATTTATTTGATCAAAAAGTAAGTAAAAGGAAAAACGTTAATCCTGTAAATTATTATTATAATTTAAAATTGTAAAAATAAATATAAATGATTTATAATATGCTGATTTGAGGCTCAATACACATTTCTTATCATTATTTATGTTGAAAAACAAATTGGGATATTTAATTTCTTTTTGGAAACCCGTGATGCATTTTTTAAGGATGTATAGGACTTTTTACAGTAACCTTTGATCAGTTCAATGCATTTTAATTACACTTTTGAATGACAATGTACATTGCAGGCAAATGGAGACTTTTGCTTAAGTCTTGTGCATCTCATATTTTTCCCCTGAGAAACAGACCCCAGTAACATCACACGTCTCCTTCAATAGTTTCATAAAAGTTCTCAAACTATGCTCAGATTTGCCAAGTTATCAACATCTGCTATGAAGTCAAGATTTCAATATCTGATTAAAAACTTCCAATCTGTAAGTCAACAACTGACCCGTTTGTACTTTATCTGTTTTCTATTTGTTTTACAGGAATGCATAAAAACATCTGAGACAAACTTAGATAGCAACATAAAATATATTCAAGAGCTCACAGCCCAACAGACCTTATAAATCATCTAAAATCAACTCCACACTGTGATCAGGCCTTTATTTGTCAACTAAACCTAAATTCATAGAAGCTGGGCATAAAACTATTACTGCAGCACTATTGGACTAAACGTTTGGTAAATAACTGAAAATGTCCTGAACACACAAATTCCAGAACACTTATCAAATAACCTGTAGCTTAGACTGACAGAAGAAACCTGCTTGAATTAGACTGCCATTCATTTCTGCTTGGCTTTAAATGTCGGAAAATATAGTAAAGCTTGCTTATGGAAACCTTTCCTGTGTGAATTGGCTACTTGTTTGAGTTTGTCTCCCTTCATTGCCCCACTCTGATCAGGAAGTTTTACGCAGTTCACCTTTGACTTTCGCGTCTCCTTATTTATGACTTTGAAAACAGGCAAATTATAACAATCAGCACTTTCGACTGTACACGTCTGGGTCACTATGGTTGGCCAGGACTGGGAGCCTTTTAAAACTCCAAAGACTCCTTTGAGAATAAGACCAATAATATAATTTTCTTGAATAGGGTGCTTGTCTAAAACACATGTGTTGCTATATACAAATGTTGTCTGTATCGGCAGCTGCCATGAAATGTTTTACTTAATGTATTCTAAAACTTTTTAAAATTTTAATTTAGGAAACAAATATGCAAATATTACATAAAGTAAATGTAACTATCTTCTGTCACACTTTTGTGTGTTTGTGTGTGTGTGTGTTCATAAGAAGAAAGAAACTATCCCTTTAAGAGGGAACTGGAATTCAGATGGTAGAATAATGTCAAGCAGTATGGTAGGGTTACTAAACAGACAGGGAGCTGACAAAGTAAACTGCCATATTTATGTGGAAATAATGACACACTGTTGCATGAGGCTGGTAAATAATTTCTAACAGGCCGCAGCAATGAGAGTTTTTTTCATTAGCAATGAGCAGATCAAGGGCGCCACCTACAGGTGATTCCTTACTTCCATTCAAGCACCAAGCTCTAGGGTCTGTCATAAGTTGGAAACCTGAGCCCTGCAGGGAAGCATCACTGGAAACAGAGACTGACACTTGAAAATAACAATCTGTTGAGTCAAATAAATAATGGTACCACATCCACCAGCACGCCTCCACACCAGTCTGACCTAATCAAGGGCACTTTGAACAATTTAAAGTGACCAAAACCACACAATGTCTGCTATTGATAAAAGCCAATCAATCAGATTAACTATATGAATGGGCTAGGAGGTAATTAGTCCAATAGGATAGCAGGGAATTACAGGCAATTGCCCACCCAAGTTCCGCTTACGTTTTTTGTCCTTATCAGCAAAGCTTACTGATCCAGCTTCCATCTCCCCTCTGCTTTTCTAGAAGCGAGACCTTAGTGAGAGTTCCCAGTTTGGTTGCTTTAGACAATCCATTGATCTTCAGATATTATTATTAATGCTGCAGCTTCCTCAGATACATTAAAGGTTGTTTTTCAAAACCTAGTGAGTTGCCTGAGTAGGCAGCATTACATGGAATGGCATCACACAGACTCTGATAAACTAATAATAATTATATATATATATATATATATATATATATATATATATATATATATATACACACAGACCAGAAGTTTGGAAACACCTTCTCATTCAAAGAGTTTTCTGTATTTTCATGACTATGAAAATTGTAAATTCACACTGTAGGCATCAAAACTATGAATTAACACATTTGGAATTATGTATGGAATTATATACATAACAAACAAGTGTGAAACAACTGAAAATATGTCATATTGTAGGTTCTTCAAAGTAGCCACCTTTTGCTTTGATTCCTGCTTTGCACACTCTTGGCATTCTCTTGATGAGCTTCAAGAGGTAGTCACCTGAAATGGTCTTCCAACAGTCTTGAAGGAGATCCCCGAGAGATGCTTAGCACTTGTTGGCCCTTTTGCCTTCTGTCTGCGGTCCAGCTCACCCCTAAACCATCTCGACTGGGTTCAGGTCCGGTGACTGTGGAGGCCAGGTCATCTGCAGCACCCCATCACTCTCTTTCTTGGTCAAATAGCCCTTGATGCCTTCAGTGTGACTCTACAATTTTCATAGTCAGGAAAATAAAGAAAACTCTTTGAATGAGGAGGTGTGTCCAAACTTTTGGTCTGTACGGTGTGTATATATATATTTTTCTAATGTACTAGTTTTCCATTCAATATTTAATCGTGACCTCATTTCAATTAATACAAATATTTAAATTGTTTTCATTTTAAATATAAAAACACTACTCAAGTTTATTATTCCTATGCTTTTTTTTTCATCAAGACGTTAAAAGCAAGAATTAAGATAACAAACTGCATCATAAGTGCATGACTATCTATCAATTCTATCAATTCTCCAGTCTTTATTTAAACTCTGTAAGAGCTTGATGAATTAGAAATATTTTGCAAGAGCACTAGTATAAACACAAAGAGGCTGTAAAAGTGCATTAGTGAGTAGAGGAGTTCACCAGTTCACTGTTAGCAGCTGCCTTCTTCAAGACACATTAAAGCTTAAAAAATAAATAAAAGTGCTTGATATTATTGATTTATTTTGTGTTTTGCAGAATAAAACATGAACATACTGAGCTTATGTCCGGTCTTATACCTTATCTCAGGAATTTATTCAAAAAACAATTGGAACGATGGAACTGGGAGTTCCAAAGCTAACATCTTTCCAGGATTTAGAACTCTTCCTGAAGCACTTTTGCAATATAAATATAAATCAAAATTTGAGTCAGATCTCGTGTGCACTTAGTGCTCATATAACACCCCAAATCATCCTCTTGTGAAGTTTATTTCTTAGAAGACAGCTGCCTACGCAGACAGCAAATGGAGCTCAGATCACTAGGTTTTGGAGTCTTATATTGAAAGAAAAGCTGTGACTTCCATGTTGCATTTAAGTGATGTCATCAGGTTTAGATAGAGTTACAACATAAAGCTCCTGACAGGATATTTAGTCAATGACTCAAGTATTTACTTCAGCCACTGGATATTTAGCCTCAGATTTCTCTCCATAGAAAATATTATTAGGAAATAAAGACATTATAGTTTTGACAAAGAAAACCAAACAATCTGTTTCTAGTGTGCTTTCTTTCACATCACATCCTGGTTGAGAATTACACACACTCTAGCTTTGCTTCTCAATATAATGGTGATTCATTTGTTGTGACTGCGGCTTGAGGTTATGACACAAGCACTTCTGGATGGAGAACTAACACTGGAACGCAGTGCGAATCGTTTCAAACTTTTCAAATAAATCTTAACTACATGTCAATCTTCTTGGCAGAAATGTTCTTACCAAAGAGACTTACAAAAAAAAGCATTTTGTATTGCTGGCAGTACACATAAGCAGGCCCACACAGAATCTGCGGTCACAGAACTGTCCACATTTCAGCAGGATTGAAACCCCATCATGAACTTCACTTCCTATGACCCCTGCATATTTGTTTATCTAATATTTTTGTCAAATGATAATGCATTTCATTTTCATCATCTCTGCCGCCATTTGCCCCCATCTTCAATAGACACACCACTTATAAATATATTTATTTTAATACTGTATTGAATATCCAATCATATATGCAAAAAGGTCACTACTTACTCTTTTCTGAGCGTTCTTGTTTTAAGAGATTCATTTGAATGCCCTGGTGAGCTTCTTGAGGCAGGTCAGCTGACTCATATACAGAACATGCTTGGAGTAGAACATCCAGATCTGTGCAGTCAAGTTTTGAACGGTAGGAGAACAGTGACTGAGAGATAATCAGCAAGATGTAATTTAATAAATCAACCATTCTTCAGTGTATCTAATGAAAAATGATTGTACAATAATTGAGATATATATATATATATATATATATATATATACTGTATTACAGTATATGAGTTCTGTTAAATAGTATGTTTGAGAAGTGAGTGGTGAAAAATGTAATATAAGGAACCACCACTCTCTTAAGATAACAAATGTAAATGCTGTGGTAAATCTTTGTTGAAAAGGCTTGTTTCAAGATCTGACGTTCATTTTGGCACCGTAATTTGATATTATTAAAAAGGCTCATGCCATTTACTACAATATTTTTTGTAAATTTAAATACGCTTATTATTATTCATGATCACTGCACATTTGGTGATCTCATGTGCTTTCTTACCAGTGCTGCTGAATTGTAAGAATTTGTGTTTCTCCCAAACAATCAGGATATGCACCAGATTTCCTTACATGTGCAAAAGAGAGTTGCCACATAAAGACAAGAACCCCAGCACATACCTGGACTTGATTCAGACTGGGCTCTTCCTAAACTATTCCCAAGATTCCAACATGCACGTTCCTTTCTGTTTAGTGTCCTGAGCTTCATCCATGCTCCATATAGAGTCCTTGGGTCTGCTGTGGTGGGCTCTTGACCTGGCATATGGGAAATCCTCGCCTGATGTCACTTGTAAAACACTCTGCAGATCCTCCAGGATTTGAAAATCTCCTCTGGGGTGCTCCTTCAGCCTTTTTCATCCACTATGGTGCAGTGGTGTTAATATTATTACTATATATTATATTGATACACACAATGTCCAAACTGTTAGAACTGTTATAAATACATTTACGCTACCTATCTCTCAGGTGGACCATTGACACTCAATGGGCTAGTTGCATATCTCCGCCATCTTGGATTTCCATTGATTTCTTTTTTTTTTTTTATAAAATATTTACCTCGTCAGACGTGGGCTGCGAATTATCGTCATAAGTATCCATTTCTCAATTGTGCACATACATCAGTTTGTTTCATCATTATTTTCACAAAATATTTGATTATTTTACACAGTAAAGTAATACATGACTAATTTTTATATATGTTTTATCTGATAATTAATGCAAAAGAATAACAATATGCATTTGAGTGGTTTGTGTTTGAAAGAAATCCTTGTGGACTGATTAACCTTACGCTGATTCGCATAATTAACAGAAGAATAAAGCAATCTCCGCATTGTATCTTGATGAATTTCCACACAGAGGTACGCAAAAATGTAGAGAGGATGTTTCCCCATGTCTTTGATATACCACTATCCGCTGTTAAATTTGAAAATCATTAACTATATATCTAGCCAAGTTTCGTAGGTAAGTTCCCCTTACAGTAAATGCGAGCATCGCAAGACCGGAAGTAGGTATGCATGCACTTGCGTCGCTGAAGCTCTCCGGTGCCATCTTGTGCACCGAACCCATTATATGATTAGGAGTGTCACTGGAGCATAAGATAATTTTGTTTGGACATTTCATGAATCAGAGGTAAACAAATATATATAAATACTGTTCAGTTTTTCGCACAGACTGAACGTTTTGTGTCTTTACACATCAATGTATCATCATGAGCCGCGGATTTAATTTGATTTTGTTTGTGTATGTTTTTTTGTTGTTGTTTTTTTTAGATATTAATATTATTATTATTATTATTATTATTATTATTATTATTATTATTATTATTATTATTATTACATGTTTTAGCCGTGTTTCCAATCCACTTCCATTATAAAACTGATAGACTGCAACGGTTTGTGTTAAAGATCCTTGTGTTCTACATACATCACATTTTCATTTTTGGGACAAATAAGTGTTCATGGAAGAGCCAGTGTCTGTAATAAAAAGATCAACAATTAGGCAGCATATTTCGTCTGAAAAAAAAAAATCAGGTAAATCTTTTGAATCCCTTCACTAAAAAGATTTATTCATATTCGTTCAGAAATCAGCCAGGTGGTGAGTGATTCATTCAATCTTTGACTTGATCTTTCAATTGCTCGTTCACAGCCTGCGCTCGAATGGTACAACAGGCAGTCATTCTCACGCTTTAAATTAGTTCACAAATACAGAGGCTATTTAAATAGGCAACGTCTAAATCCAGTAAATTTCATGAGGAAAATACTTTATCAGAAAATGTCGCTGATGACGTAGACCGCGAATAAAATTAATGTAACCATAAATATATAACTTTATCAGAAAATTTGAACTGGCTTTAGTTTTCAGATGCGCACGACGTTGCGCTTTATTAGGAGACTTTTGATTATTGTAGGTGAGTCTGTGGACATCCAACATTAATCGCTATTAATTTATTTTTTGTAATATTTATTTCATGACCTTAACAAAGGAACTTCTGCGCCGCCCGGGAATCGAACCCGGGTCGCAAGAATGGGAATCTTGCATGATACCACTACACCAGCGGCGCGTGCTGCTGGAGGTTTAATGTGACGGATACGAACCTGATTCTTTCCCAGTGTGTTTACAATCATTTAGGAATATGATTTGCAGCACAACGAACAACATACCATATGGAGTTCAATACGGCTACAACAAACATTATACAATATACTACTAATCTACCACACATCCAGGGTTGGATAATAAGCATTATAATACAGACTAAAGTAAACTGTTTTAGTCAAATATTTAAAATATTTTAAGATTTTAAACCTAAAGAAAATACATACATACATGTATAACGTACATACAAAACACACAGTAGTAACTGTGTGTTTTTCATGTTCGCATTTTTCTCAACACCAGGAGTTCGTTATTATGACGACATGATGGTCAAATGTAGTTTATTTTTAAACATATTGCAGTCCTCTTGGAGGTTTACACCTCTAAATATAAAAGGTGTTTTTTGGTATTTGTCATTTACAAATGCAATATTAAATGACATGTTGGCGGGACTTTCCAAACACTAGCATCACAGTTTTTGCTGCAGGTCACAGACTCAGAAACCCAACTGGAACGGTAAGTTCTTTGCATGAAAAATGATGCTAAACAAAACAAAATTATGCATTTATGCCTCTGGACATAGTATAACATTGTTGCTTTTAGCGTAGAGAATACATATGACTGTCCTTGGTTTATTCTAACTCGGACAGTTTCTAGAAAAATTACTTTTAAGATTTGCATACTACATTCTACATACAGTCTACATTCTGTCGTCAATATCTTCAAATTAATGAGCACTGTAAAAGTTTATCTTTATTTTGAGAAACATTGTCTGCTATTGATTCTTCCCAGCATAGAGTTTGGGAACTGTTAGATTCCACACTGCTTTGCGGTCTGAAGCTTTTTCTTCTCCTAATGCAAATCATTGGTGTTCTTCATTATTAAAAAGTATGTGCTGCAGCTACAGACGGGCAACATATCTCTATGTCAAACCATGGAAACTATAAGAGCAGAGCCCCCTGTTTGAAAAGAAGTTATCAAGACTGCACCTTGCTGGTGCCACTGAATGCATAAAGATAAAGAGTGGGTGGAATAGAGTTGTGCATTGTGAGAGAGGAAGGAAGATGGAGTTGCAGAACAACATGAGGAGTTGACGTGCTAGCATTTTCAGATGTATGAAGAAACAGTTAAAGTTGCAGGTCCGATCTTTAACAGGAAACGCCAACTTCCGCACCCTAAATGAAACACTGTGCACATAAACATGAGACGTCCGTGAAAACGGTTGACTATTTGATATAACTGCAGAAAAGCTGTGAGCATCTGTCACTCACGTTGCTTGTGTTTAGGAGAGCTGAATAACTGGTTGAGGAGTACAGCTGTAAAATATGGTACCAGTCCAAGATGCGGCATCCACACAAGGGGAAAACCTACTCCTTCCTCCTAAAGAGGTTAGTATAATGCATTACTTTTTAAAACCCCTTTTCTTCTTTGGGTCAAAAGAGTGTTTTATAACTTGCCTAATATGTTGCATTAGTTGAGGGTAGGTGATGTGACATGTCAAGCAGTGTCCTGCAGTAGCATACTGAAACTATTTTTATAACTCTTTTAAAATTAATTTCAGTTTAGTGACCTCATATTCACTGAGCAACAACATTTGTGCTTTTAAAAAAATAATAATTTGACACACCGCAGCACTTTTTTAAAAAGTTATATTAAATGCAAAAAAAAAAAAAAAAAGAAAAGAAAAGAAAACAGAAGAAATTAAAATGGTGACCAGTTACATAAATATAAACTTTGTATGCTAAATTCTTGATGTTGACATTTTATTTATTAAATATTATTACATAGTTTTCAGTAAAAACAAGGCACACTAGCAACATGCTAAACCCATGATGGTGGGTCACTATGATGAATTTCCTTACTGCTAATAATAAGGAAGTGATGCAGTGAAGATAAGGCATAAGTGTTTATGTGATTTTATTTTATAAAAGATTCCAATTCTGCTGGATGTTTTATAGCAATAAAAATAGGAATATCAGGAATTATATTAGACAACATTATGTGTCTATGAAGTTTTGTGTCTGGATACATCAACAAAGCTATTTGCATTTAGTTTCTATATGATTGTTAACAGTCTGACTATTGCAGATGATACATTTCTAGTTAAGTATCTTTGTTTCATTTGTTTATATCTATAGACCAACTTTGAGAGGACAGGGTCGAGTCGGCTCCGACAGAGGCAGGTACTGTATAAATATTTATGCTTTCTTTCTTTCTAAATTTCCGCAGTTCTCTCTAAATTTCAGATTTTAATTGAAAGTCTTCTTTCTCTCACAGTCCTCACCTGCACGGAGAATGGGCATGACCAGAAAAGTGAACAGAAAGGTAAGGGATTATTAATTAAAAAAAAATGTTGAAGAGATTTTAAAACTCTGTTGATGCTAGTTCTGTTCTTTTTTTTAAGAAGGAAAATGTATTATGTTAACAAATGATTATATTTGCTTACAATATGCTTAAACTATCAGGATTGCAACAACTCTGAGAACACAGAGGAGAGTGAAAAGAGACATAAAGAGAATGAGGTAATTCTTCATCAGAGACTGAGAACTTCACGTATTTTCCTGTGAGCTTTGTGGAATAATGACTTATTATTTTCCCCGCAGCTCAAACTGCTATACAAGGAGCTTCTGTACACAATCACTCATCTTTTAGGAAAAACTCACACAAAAGAGCAATACAGTGCCAAGCAGTTACAAGACTATATCAAAGAGGTAACACACCTTTTTTTCTTTGGATTTGTTTGTAGTCAAATATTTTACAGTATGGTTGTTATTCATAATATAGTTGCATTTTGTCTTTTGTTTTGTTCATTTTTTTAAATATTAATTCTCTGACAGGCATTTTCCATAACAGAAGATGAGCATAAAACCATAAGTGAAAAAGTCAAGAGCATGCAGGTAAGAATTTCACATAAAAAAAAGATATAATCTCCGGTGTAATATAATCCACATTATATGTAATCTATAAGGCATACAATACAGTCAGTTAGTCATTATTGAAAAATACACCCAGACAGGGTGATCAAGACCGCTTATGTGTTCTCATGTGTACGGAAAAGCACTTGTAAACTTCACAAGACTGCAAGATCGCAAGAAAAGCTTACCGCCTATACCACATGTAAAAAGCAGGTTTATTTTAGTCTGTACTTCATTACATTCATTATGTTGTTATTTACTGAAATGCATGTGTAAATTTCTCCATGACTAGACTCCGATCTACAGCCTCATGGTTACAGTGAAACAAGCCAAAGGAATTCTGGGGAAGGACATTAGTGGTATGACTTTATCTGCTGTCCTTTGCCAATGGGTTGTTAATTTTACAGAATAGTGAAAAGACAAACATATCTATTCCTGCAGAATGGATGTTCAGGATTTGAACATAAATACTATCCAGACAACCTCTACGTGTATCTGCGTATTTGATTACAGGATTCAGTGATCCGTACTGCCTGCTGTCGATCCTTAGTGAAAACAAGGAGTCTCGTGGTGGTGGATCATCCAATAAACCTCAGAAAGCAGTAGTTCGGGGTTCAGCTAAAGGACATGTGTTGCAGACAACCATAAAGAAACAGACACTCAACCCCGTCTGGGACGAGGCCTTCAAACTGTGATTATTCATTTCTTCTATAGAAACGAAGTTGTTCTAATGACTTGTTGACTGATGGTTTTGTCTCAACGCTTGTTTCCTATTTAAAGGGAATTTGAAGACATCTCAAATGCCAGTTTCCACATTGAGATGTGGTGCGTGAAAAGAACTTGCTTTTTACTAAGAAATACCGATTGTACTGCACTGTGTATTTTACATTATCTGTTAACTCTAATCACCTCGATCATGCCTATTTTAAGGGACAAAGATGAAGAGGTGTCACTAGTGAAAAAATTTGATGAGTTTCGCACAAACTTCCATGGACTTAGGAGGTTTGAAACATTTCATGCAAACTGTTAAATAAAGAATTATTTTGAAGTCAAAATATTTTAAATGATTCTTATAAATGGAGCTGGCTTTTAAATGTAACGTTGAGTGTTCAACTGTCTCTTCGCAGGATGATAAAAGATGCTAAAAAAGAAAAAGGCCAGGATGATTTCCTGGGGAATATTGTTCTGAAGCTGAAGGTATTTTGCATAACTTTAGACAATGCTCGTCAATTCCAGTTAACTGATCTTACTTCAGACATATGAGGTTTTATGCGATGTTTAAAGGAATATTATAATATAATATAAACGACAAAGATATCCCAATCTCTTATATTTCTGTTGCATGTGCTTTATGTACTGTGTGTGTGTTGTGGGCAGGAGCTGCATTGCACAGAGGACACATGGTATATCCTGGAGCCCCGAACAGAGACATACCCAGACAGGGGACAGTGTCACCTTCAGCTTAAATTCATTCATAAAGAGGTGAACGCTTTTATTTCCCTCTTTTAATCAGCAAGCTATCAAGTTTTTCAGTAGTTAAAAATTGTGGTTTTTGTTTGGTTAACTCGTAAAGATCACAAAGGGATTTTCCACTGTGTTGCAAGTACTTCTTTTCTGTATTTTTTGTTTTGTTTTTGTTTAAAAGAAATGTATTTTTTTTTTGTGAAGTGCAACTGTGTGAATGACCAGAGCACGTGCAATTATTATCTTGTAATTTTTTAAACCGAGCCTAAATACTTCTGCATTAGAAGGTGTGAATTAATTGTCATGAACTAAAACTAAAACAATGTAAACATTTCTAATTGAAATAAAGATGAAAAATATAAGTATTAGATTTAAAAAAAAAAATTGTTGAAGCACTTAAATCTGAAAAAATAAAAAAGAACTAATTCTACATCTGAAACTAATAAAATCTAAAAGGTAACATTTAAGAAAAGAAAAATTTATACAAATGACAAAAGCACATAAAATTACAAAACTATACTGATGTAAAGTAAGTGAAATGCCTCGTTGTGATATATAATCTGTAAAAACAAGCATCTGTTTGGACACAGACCAAACCAGAGATGAACACTGCAAACTGACTATTATACTTTTAGCATACTTTAGCTCATTTATGACTGAATGACAGATCCATAGCTAACATTTAAGGTAACACTTTAGTATAGGGTCCAATTCACACTAATAACTAGTTGCTTATTAGCATGTCTACTATTAACATATTGGCTGTTTATTAGTGCTTATAAAGTACATATAATGCATGACATCCATAATCCTACCCAATACCCTAAACTTAACAACTACCTTATAAACTATTAATAAGCATCAAATAAGGAGTTAATTGAGTCATAGTTAATGGTTAGTTAATAGTGAGAATTGGACGCTAAAATAAAGTGTGACCACATTTAATTTATTCCTTTATTACAGAGAGATGACACCCTGAGTGCTGGACGGAGTCCTTATGTGAATTACTGTGGCATCCTGCAGCAGCTTGTTCAAGACCATGTCTCCAAACAACAGGTGCACATTTAAAAGAGAATTTATGAAAGCTTCTCTAAAAATCATGAAATATCTTAAATGACCGATGGTTGCGTAAGCACCAACATCACTTCCTTCTGCACAATACCCTTTATATACCGTAAAGTTTTTCTTTTCACAGCACAGTCACACTCTCTGTTTTTCAATGCCACTCTCCTCTCACCCCTCAGGACAGTACTCCGTGGAAGGGAGAGTTGTGCGGGGAGGGGTTAGCCCTGCTCGAGCACTACGCCAGCCAGAATGACATTTCACCTTTTCTCCAAGACTTGGCGTAAGAATATGCCATCACACTTTATATATATATATATATATATATATATATATATATATATATATATATATATATATATATATATATATATATATATATATATATATATATATATATATATATATATATATAAACTGATCTGAAAGCAAGCCTGATTAAATGAACACAGCTGCCAAGACAGTGTTGATTTGTGCCTTTCATGAACATTTTTTAACTCCATTCCCAGTACAGTGAGCTCAGCGGTGTCAGCATGCTGTTTAGATGAATTGAATGGAGTAAATTCTGATGAATTTTAATCTCTCTTGCATATGTGTGGGCTGTTTGTGGTGCTACATAGGAAGTGGGTGGCCTACAGCGAACTTTACCAAAGTCTGGAGGTGGACTCGACTGTGCTTTTCCAGCAGCTGACCAGTATAGAGTACCACTGGGATCAACAGGAACTCCCCTACCTACAGGTTGGTGATTCTTGTGTGGTATTTTGCCCCTGAGACTTGAAAGCTGTAACCCACAACCACAGAATTAGAAAGTATTTTCTACACTGCATCATGGGGAGGGGTGTTGCAACAGTGTCACATGATGTTTTAGCAGTTTATCACATAAATCATCAGTGTTACAGGCTGATATCAAGTCTTATAATCATGCTGTGGTAAAGTTGAGTTGTTTTTGCTGTCACAAGAAAGCAGCTAAAAATGTCATGTGATAAACATTTTTATTCTAGTCATTTTTGTCTTCTATGTACTTTATGTATGTGATTTACTGTCACCTTCGATCAATTTAAAGGGGTAGTTCACCCAAAAATGAAAATACACTTACTCAAGTTGTTCCAAATCTGCATGAGTTTTTTTTTTTTTTTTTTTTTTCTCCTGTTAAACACAACATTTGGAAGAATATTCATTACCAAACAGTTGTGGGTAGAAATTGATTTCCATTCTTAAAAAGTAAATGATGACATAATTTTCATAGTTGGTTGAACGATCCCATTAATGGATCCTTGCTGAATTAAAGTATTAATTCTTTAAAGAATAAAATAAAACCAGATCCGCATATTAGAGTGATTTTTAATGGATTATGTGACACTGAGGACTGAAGTAGTGACTGATAAATATGCTGCCAGGCTTTTTAGGGGATTATTTACACTTTAAAATATGTTAAAATTGAAAACATGTTTAAAAACATATAAAACATGTTTGCATGGCCACAGAAACAGGAGCTAGGTGAATCTCTAAATGGGTTTCTGCAGTATGGGCTCTGCTTAGTGTCTAAATTCAGGGACATCTATCCTCCAACCCCTAAAACAACACCACAGCTACAAACTCTGCTCAGGTAACACACACAGAAATGAAAACATATGTTAAGAATCATTCATTTGTGTGTGTCTGTCTATATATATATAGTTTATATGCTAAAATCTCATAAAGTATATTTATGTGTTGTGTGTAGGGTTCTTGTTCAGATTTGTAAGACCCGAGCATTTCAGAAGCTCAGTCCTGCTCAGTTTGACTTACAAGCTGAGGTCATTGATGCTGTTGTTGTGAGTAACAAAATCTTATTTAAGTATATAGAAAAAAGTAAATATAGTATATAGGTTAAGTATGTAGAACTATATCGATGTTATATACTGTACATCACAATAAAACACTCTTTTAAAAATGTTTTTCTGTGTATTTGAGAACAAACAGGCTAGTTTTTGGGCTTTGCATGCGTGACTTAATTGATATATTTAGTCACCTAAAGCATGTCCCATTTCTCCCAGAATGGCACAGAAGAGTGGTTTAACAGCAAAAAAGGTTTATATCAACCCGTGGCCAAGGTGAGAAACCATGCAGATTATTGACAATGATTCTACATGCATATAAAACATATATTATTCCAGTAAGTTTAGGTGTTAGTTGAGGTTCTTTATAAGTGCTCTCTGACAGGATCCGTTGGAGTCCATCAGTGCTCTCTATCGGTTGATTGGAGAAGTACAAGAAGACATTAGACTCAGTAAAGATGTCTGGAATAAGGTGTTTCTCAGGTAAAAGTAATGAACTGTACATTTTTTTAAATGCAACCAATGCATATATAATAGGATCTATATGGCTTAGCTTCATTTCTGTTGTAATTAAGTCTGCTAATTAATTTTTAAACATTGAATTTCTTCTGGATTTTGAAGCTGAATACATGCGCTGCTCATTGAATATAGAGAAGGCCTAATCAGAACAATTCTTGAACTTGTTTCTTGGCCATTTTTTGTGCTATTGAAATAAACGGACAGTTAAATTGATAGCCATTCTTGTCCATCCCTCACATCACTGAGGGATCAATTTTTTGATTCTCTTCAGAATAAAATTCTCTCTCTCCCTCTGTTTCCAGTGCTGTGCAGTTGGATGTTTTCAGTGTGGTTTACCGAAAACTGGACTCTCTGGTGAGAATCAAGAAACATGCTTAAAAAAAATATTATTGTGCATTTTTTCTCTGAGTTTTTTTCCATGGTCAGTAGATCATTGGTTGACTCTTATTTGTGTGTGTGTGTAAACAGCTAGCTGAAGAGTTACAAGCTACCCTCTCTAAGTTGGAGAATCAAATGGATCAGCCGCTGGCAAACGGTCTGTTTCCTGTGTATCTTACCTTGCAAGCCATCCACAAAGACAAAGCCTTCTTACAAAAAAGGTCAGTCCTAACTACATTAAAGATTATTTTGTGCTGTGCTCAGAATCTGTTAAAATCTCTGACTTCCTTAGCATCCAGGATGGTTCGCTCAAAAACATTTACATTTAATATATTTATATATATGGTGAACTATTCCTTTATTCCTTTCTTCAGTGGAACACAAAAGAAGCTATTTTGAAGAATGTTGGCAACTAGACAATCTTGGGTCCCACTGACGTCCATGGTATGGACAAAAACATACTATGGAAGTCAGTTGTACCTGAAATTGTTTGGTTGCAAACAACATTCTTCAACATATAATCTTTTGTTTTCATCAGAAGAACGAAAGTCATACGGGAACAACATGAGAAGGAGTAAATGATGACAGAATTTTTGAGTGGACTATCCATTTAAACATCTTTTTCAGGGGGAAGTTACTGCAGCTCACGAGTTTCCATGAGGATTTCAGAGAGGCTCTTCCATTCTGGTTAAATAAAGCCTTTAGCACCACAGTGGAGAGGGTGGAAAAGGCTGTGAAAGTGGATCAGGTAAGACACTGTTGACACTTGGTTGTCATTGTTCTTGCGAATTTCCATGAAGTAAAAATGAAAATGGCTGATTAGATTGCACATTGCCTTAAAGCAGAAGGGAAATACACACACTCACACTCTCTTTCTCTCTTCTCTAGTTGCAGCCGCTGCAGACCGGAGGAGTTCCCATCAAGCACAGCTCTTCTGCAGTGGATATTGCAGCATGTTTGCATCCTGTTGCTCAGCTCTGGGAACAGTTGAGCTGGCCTGACCCAGAGGAGGCCTTCATGCTAATGGTCAAACTCACAGAGGTACGCAAACACACACTTATTTTAGCACTTAGGTGAATTGTGACGTATAAATTTGCATCGTTTGTTACAGGATGTGTGCAAGATCGCATCAACGTACTGTAAGATGCTGAAGACTCGAGTGAAGGAGCTCTCTGTAGACGCAGATCGAGAAAGAGCTATAAAAATGGTGCGCTGTTCATGATGTGGTACTGTATGTGGTGTGCTGTCTTTAACTCTGAATTGTGTTTGATCATCTGCATGTTTTACAGTAACCCCTCATGGTTTATGTATATTTAGCTGTGCGTGGTGGTGAACGATATGGAGCATCTGCACACTGTTTTGATAAGTCTACCACAGCAGCTACGCTGGGCGGGGCTTCGGGAGCGCACGCGACACGTGATTGGAGATTCTCAGTTCCAGAACACACTTCCATCACAGCTGCAACGCACACAGTCTACCCTGAACCAAGAGATCCGCTCTGCAGTTGAAACACTAGGGAAGAAGGTACCATATCTGCGATTACATCATCGGTTAAAGATTCCATTTGAGTCATAATATATCGCTATTGAGAGTAGGTGTCTCTAAACTGCCATAAGTGACGTGACATTCAGCCAAGTATGGTGACCCATACTCAGAATTTGTGCTCTGCATTTAACCCATCCAACGCACGCACGGAGCAGTGGCCGGCCAATTTATGCTGCGGCGCCCAGGGAGCAGTTGGGGGTTCTTGCTTAAGGGCACCTAAGTCATGGTATTGCCAGCCAGAGATTCGAACCCACAACCCTAGGGTTAGTAGTAATACTCTAACCACTGGGCCAAGACTCCCTCTCAAAATATATAAGCTATAAGGTTCTCAAAAGTATGATGGGAATAACATGCTTCAAAATGCTATAAATCAAGCCTCATCAGAAAGATTCTCAGAAATGTTTCATGACATGAATACGGTTGCTTTTTTGATGAACAGAGAAACAGGTAGTGTTATAACTTCTCTCTTAAACACATAAGCTCTTCCTGAGATGGTGCAATAGGCACTTTCGCAACAACCAGAACACACATTTTACCATGTCTCTTGGGTAACACTTCATTTTGACAGTCTACTTTAGACATTCTGCTAACTGAAAGTAACTCTGCAACTACTAATAGTCATTGAAGTATTAGTAGATATTCTACTGACTATAAGGAACTTTGAAAGTACTTCAACTTATTCTACTAACTGTAAACCTAACAGTCTACTAATACCCTGAGTGTTAGTTGATATGTAAAGTAGTTGCCAATTAATTAGAGTCAGTTGACTTGTAGTTGCAAAGTTACTTATAGTTAGTAGAAGATCTAAAGTGGACTGAAATTTCACAAGTTCACCTGCCCATTCAGGCCTGCCAGAGGAGCTTGGCTTGCTGTCCATGAAGGAGGTTGGGTTTGAGCTAAGAAACCCCTGCCCCCCTCCCAATGATGGTACAGTGAGGAGGACAAAGAAGGACATAGAGGAGGAGAAGGGAAGGTGGAGGGATGCCAGAAGAACAGTCGCTGGAACAGAGCAATGGCCGATGCTTATATACAGTCGTTGTGATGATTGACAGGACTCGATGATTAAGCTCCTCCCAAAACTGCATCGGAAACTTCAAAAAGTGTAATTGTTTCTTGTGTCTCTTTTTAGTTAAACAAAGACATTGAGACACATGTTCGCAACATGACTTCACGTCAAAGGCTTCCTTCCAGAACTACGGAGGATGTAAGGGATATGACTTTTATCAGCTTGAGGCATGAAATTAAATTTTTTCTAAACCACTTGTATGTCTTATCACCAGGCCGTGACTCCTTTGATGAAATACCTTGAGAAAGAACTGCAGTATATGAATGAGAATTTGGTTCAGGAGAATTTTAATAGGTATCTTAACCTTTTTTCAGTCTGACTTTATCTGTACATTTTTGTTGTTTTCACTGTAGCCTCTGTGATGTCTTTAATTGTCTCTTTCAGTCTTCTTACTCCGTTGTGGATGAACTCGGTTAAGATTCTGCATCAGATGTCTCAGCAGGAGGACAATAACATGGTTTACTTTCAGAGATTACTGTACGCTCTGCAGGTTAGTGTTTCAGCCGAATGCTAAGTATAATACGTTAGCATGTAACTGGTCTTATACTGTTTGTGCTAGAGACACAAATGAGACCTCAGATTGTGTGGTTTGACTCTAAACTGTCAGATTTAAAATTTTCCACCTAGGACCACATATTGATGCATTAAAAACACTCATAACACCTTAGCGATCAGCTTGCATTTTATATTTTCTTCAGAAATGTACTATGTTTGTTCTCTGGCAGTGCTTAGAACAGTGTTTTCATGCTGAAGGGAATGGACTTTCTCTTGAAACACTACATACAGAGGAATATAAGGTCAGTGTTATTCTTTTGTGCCCTTCATGTGCCGTTTTTCTTTTCTTTCGTTCCCTTTCAGATAGATGTATTTGATTTTTGTTTCCTCAGACTCTATGGGCAAACCTGACACAAAACTCTTTAACTTGTAATCAGCTGATAGAGAAGTTCTTTGAGAGAAAAGTGCGGGAACAGGTGGGACCACAGATCAGGGAATCACCCACAGAACCCAGCGAAGTATTACTGACATGGATTTGTTTAACATTTCCTACAGAAAGTGTTTAATGGAGAGAAATACGGAGCTGTCACTCTCATCACCTCGTACAAACGCTCGGAGAACAAGCTGCATGTAGAGGTTCTCAACGCCGTCAATCTAATTCCTCTCGACTCAAATGGTGAGAAGACCTACACAATTTATACTATGCTGGTTACTCTTTTAAAAAATCTGTGGGATTTATAGAAGAAGTTAATAAATCAAGAATCAGCAGGTCTTGAAACTAGTGTTGTGACACTGACAACACTTTAAAATTATCTGAATGTCATTGAATTTGATAAATATCAGAATTGGCTACTTTATTCCTGTGATCACTGCTGAGTATGAAACTGGATTTTGTTCATTACAGGTTCCAGTGACCCTTTCGTTCAGCTGTCTCTAGAACCAAAGCACTTGTTCCCTCAAGTAGAACCACGATCCACCAAAATCAAGAACTGTGATCTCAACCCATTGTTCGAAGAGTCCTTTGAATTGTATGTGCACCATTTCAGTTCGCTTTTAGAATCCAAAATCACCCAAAGCTCCCTTTTCTCTGAGAGCTCCCAATCACTAGATTCACAGAAGGGAAATGGAAAATAAAAAAATATATAAAATAAAAACTTAAAGAATGAAAAAGCATGAAAAAAAATCTAAATTTTGGGGTCTAAATTGTGAGATGTTAACTTGCATTTTAAAATTCAAGTCAAAATTACCTTTATATATATATATATATATATATATAGAGAGAGAGAGAGAGAGATAGATAGATAGATAGATAGATAGATAGATAGATAGATAGATAGATAGATACACTCAAATAATCACACTAATTCCTTTCTAACAACATGCATCACACAAACGTCCATTATCCAGCTCTTTTTGCCGGAAGCTCAGATTGAGGGTAACCTGTACCACCTGACCTATGTTCATTAGCCCAGTCCACATCAGGTAGCCCATTAGCATCGTATTTCGTGCATCCCAAACAGCTCTAGCAGAGGGTGACAGAAAAAGAAACACAGAGAGAGAGAGAGCAAGGAAACATAAACTATTAATCTGATTAGAGATGGCTGGCTTTAGATTGTTGTTGTGTTATGGTTTTAATGCTGTTTTTGTCCTTTGGGGGCACAGTATCATTACATTAGAGCAGTGCCAGTCTCCCGGAGCGTGTCTGCTGGTGACAGTGCTGGACCATGACACTTTGAGCAGTGATGACTTTGAAGGAGAGGCGTTCCTGTCTCTTAAAGCGGTGCCAGGAGTCGGAGGTAGACAGCCTGATCCCACACCTGCACAGACCCGCTTACCTTTGATGCACCCCAAACCCAACAGTATGTCACTTCCTGTTACATGCACAACATTTACTGTAGTACATGAAGTAACTGATCTGTACTATTTATAATGGAAAACTTTTAACATTTAGATCAAGTTGGAATGTATTTTTTACGTCATATGTTCAACATGACCTTTTTTTTTCTTTTGTAGGTGAGAATATCTTGAAGTTACTGGAGGCCAGGAAATGCGAGAGAGAAGCTCAGGCCTTCGTTAAATTACGCAGACAAAGAGAAAAGAAGTCTCAAGAAACCTAAGAGGACAAAAATCACATAATTTTTTTCCCCTTTTCTGTCTATTATATGTTATAAAATACATTATTTAATGTAGAGTCTTTTAATTATTGTAATGATGATATTATTATTTGATATTAAAAATAAACATACAGCATTTTCATCCAAAAATATACATTTGTTTATTGTCTTTTACAAAAAAATCAGACTGAAACACTGTATATGAACAAAACTGAGCAGGTGATTGCGGAATTCACAGTGAAGATGTTTCAAGGGAAGTCATCAGTTGAGCATCCCATATAACTGTGCCTTCAAACTGAATTCAGTTAAAATCATCCAAATAAATCGAAACGCACTGAAGTCAAGCCCTCTCCTGACAGCCGTAGCTTATGACTGCTCTCATGTTTGGTAATCTGTGCACATGAATTATCCGCTTCTCCACATGTGTTCGTATAAAACACCTCTACATGAAAGAAAGCTGCAGTTGGGAACGTGCTGTTGGTTTAATAAACAGGCAAATTATTCAATAAATGCATTAAATAAAATATGCACATTATAAGATTTGCATAAAGAGTGTTTGCTGCCTTGCTCTTGCACTCCAGATTACCATGACTCTTTAAAAAAAAAAAAAAAAAAAAAAAAACCTGAGAATGAAAAGCTTCAAAACCATATTTATTTTCCATCTTGCTGTAGCAGTTCCCTGGAATTTCTCCTTTAAAAATCCTATAAATGTAATTGTAAATGTCCTATATAGCTATAAACTATACTAATTATGAAATCTCCCCATGTCTGGCAAAAACAACAACATTTCAGCTGCACTGAAGATGCACAAACTGCATTTCTACTGTAAACATTTCAGAATGTTCTGGATGGACATTCTACATTTCGATTTAAACGTTTTTTTTTTTTGTTTTTTTTTAAAGAACAGGATTGTCTTACTAAATACGTGTTATGATTCTATATATTAAATCATATAGGGAATATGGCAATTTGGTATCATGACCTTCACTTAAATATTTCCTAAAAATCTCTTAATGTGTTGTCATGTTAGCATTATTATTAGTGATCGACCAGATTTGAATACTTTCACGTTTGCTGTTCCCATTTAAAAGACATGGAAAATTATGATTACAAGGAGACATAACCATATTATTATACTGTATCCGTGATGTTTTGTCCCCACAATAAACATCAAAATATCACAAACTGGTAATGCGTGTCAGTGTCTCTAGTAATTTTTTTTTTTCTTTATATAAAATGGTGCCACTGAGGTTTAAGAGGACTGACTGAGTGCTATAGCATTAATATGAATCAAACCAGATCGTATTTATCAATTAATTCCAAGCTTTTAGCTAAGATAAGGCTTTGGGCTTTATAGGATACATTTAATGACAATTTGAGTGAAATGTGAATGAGATCCTGTGAGGGGTCAGTGTGTGGATGATAGCAGATTAGGATTATGACTGTGGGATGTTCATGTTCTGCTGGTGTTCAGTGCACAGTGGACATTCTGTCGAGGCTGCGCATCGTTCGCAGTGCAGGCCATGTTGGCATTGTAACGTCACTGATCCCATCTCATCGCAAGATACACAATATAACCTCTGCTTCCTGAACACAGCCTGAGGGAAGAGAGGAGAGATTCAATGCAACCCAACATGCTTTATTATTAGGTGAACATTAAAGAAATGTCTAGGTTGTATTTTACCAGAATTGAAAGAAAAAAAGTTTGCTCAGAAAATTTGTTGCTCAGAAAAATGCCTTCATTTGTAAATTTAAATCAGCCTTAAAATTAAAATGACTTTAAAATAGCATAACGTGTTCTTCTATAATAAAATATAATATATAAAGCAATGCCTAGGTTATATATTACCAGAATCAAAAGAAAAATAAAGAAATTACATTTCTCATTAACAAACAAATCCTAATTTGAAACACCACTCCACCCCCCCCACCATCATAATAAATAATTGGTGTTTTAATTTAACGAAAAATATTTTAAAGCATAATTGCAAGTATTAATTCATTAAAATATAAATATTATATATGATATAAACTGTAATATAGTGGGTATCACTTACAATAAGGTTGCATTAGTTAACATTAGTAAATGCATTAACTAATGGGATCTTATTGTAAACTATATAATATAATATAATATAATATAATGATACTTTTATAATGAATAATATAAATAATTAGCATACAAGCTTGAAACTCTACAAAATATCAATTCTTACTTTTCTTCATTAGATTTTTGGATTAAGTAAACCTCATCAGTTGTCAGGAAGCAGGTGTGTGCATTACCTGTTCTACGGTGCGTAAGCAGGAGCAGATCTGTGCCTGCAGGCTGCAGATGGAGCTCAGTGGCAGTCGGTGCAGTAACTGTAACTGGTGAAGCTGGAGATGTGGGTTCTCTGCGTGCCGTAGGCTCTCTAGGGCCTCCTCCAGGACAGCAGCTTGCTGTTGCGCCTCCACTTCAGCCTGCCGCGCTCGCTCCGCCTCCATACCCAGCTGTCCCGCCAAGAGATGAGATTCCTCTGCGTCTGCTTTTAAGACCGCCAATGACTGCAGCATGTCACACAAAGCATACAGTCAAAACACTACCCATACTATATGTCAACAAATAATTCAACTGAATTTAGTGGTAACTCAATGTTATGCATGGACTCTGTCCTAAGGAAATGCAAATATAACAGATGTGGAAGTCTTAAAGGTATAGAACCAATATCACAATGAATAATTCTCTGAATGAAAAAAAGGTGGAAAATTAGAAGTTCATTGAAAACTAGACCCGCACAAGAAACCTTGTCTAACATTAGTGAAATTAGGGGAAAAAAATAAAACATTACAAAAGTGTGAAATATGGTCCTTTAGGTACACAGTACACACAGATGGAGTCTGACCTGAGCCATCTGTCTCCAGCTGTGGTCCCAATGTTTCAGTACCCTGTGTGCCTCTTCCACTTCCTGTTTGAGACGTGACGCCTCGTACATGCTTCCTGTGGAAAGTAGGGCAGGAGGGGTACCTGGTGAAATTTGGCCTGTCGGAAAATGTTCCCAAATACTGCTGCTCATGCCATTTAAACCTACAAAAACAAAACAAAGCTATCATGTTAGATTGCATCCGCCACACAATCTATCCAGATCATTACAGCAAAACAACACCGCTTTGTATTAAAAAGACAACTGGTAATTACATTTAATGTTTATACGACTACTATATTCTTTACTCTCACTGCACTTGTATACAAGAATGTTGACCTACATATGTCACAGGAGCTGTAAACTCATTCTGATCCCAAGAATGAAAAAAGCAGAGACTGCTTAACAGAGCTTAATATGGAGGGGAAAAAATGCAGCTGACATAAAAATAAATAAAAATAACACAAACCTAAAGAACCATGGGAGGTCCCCAAAAAACTGCTCTCTGATTGGCTGGGTTGTGGCATCTGTGCAGAGAGGAATGGAGAGTGGTGGGCTCTGATTGGTGGAGAAGGTGAGGGCGATCTGAAAGGGGAGGGGCTACTGAGGGATCCCGGGATGTTGACAGGTGCTGAGCTCTGTAACTGACTGCCTCCTAAGGAAAATGATTATAAAAACAGAACTGAAGATGGATGTCAATGTTGCATTTTTGAAGAGACACAGCAGCAGCAGCAGCGATATCAACCTTTTTTTATATAAATAAGATAGATTTAAAATAGATTTTCACAGCACATTTAAAAGCGACAGAGTTGCACCAAAGTACTGTACATTATAACACATTATATAAAAAGCACAATAAGAAATATGCATTATATGACAATTTAAAATAAATAAACACATTAAAATAGAATCAGAGCAATGATAAGACTCATCACCAACCCAACATGAGACCCATGCTGGGTCGAGCTGAACTCTCCAGACTCTTCTCAAGAGCCGAGACTCCAAAGTCATTCAGATCTAAATCATCCAATGCAGACTCTAGTCAAAAGAAGAAACAGAAGCCGTTTTAAAAAAACAGAAGTCTTATGTTATTTTACTCAACGGTAAAGCTCAATTATTTATATTTTTTGCACACAATTCTAAACAAAAATTCATAAAAGCAACACCAATTCTTAAAACATTTTGTGTAGAACAAAATAAAAATAATTATTTTTATGGGATAAACTCTCTCTCTCACTCACCCACTACGGACTCCACCGTGTCACTTGTAGGGTAGAAGGGAAGAGCGTTGGCATTCATGCCTGAAGACGGGCCGGGGGGTGCAGGGCTGGGGGGGGTGGCTGCCAGACTGGAGGGTATGCTGGAGGACATACTGCGAGGACTGCCGACAGGCAGAAACACCAATAAATCCTGAAAATACACAACATGGAGTACTGCAAACGGTGCTTGGCCTATTGGTAATTTTCATTAAGGTCTGTTTTGAATCAGTAGATGCTCTGTACCTGTTTGCTGTGCATGGATGAAAAGTCTCTGCTGCGCTGTTCCATTAAAACGCTTTTATGTTTGGCCTGTATGAAAGATATTAAAGTTATGCTAAAATAATTGTTTTTCCTTATTTCAATTTGAATGTAAGGTATCAATTTGTGGAATGTATTAAAATGTCAACAAAAAGAAACTTTTTTACGTCACAAAGAACGACATTATACCATTCAAAGGTACGTTTTTTAGTTTTTTTTTTTTTTGAAAGAATGAAATACTTTTATTTAGGATGGATACATTTAATTGATCAAAGTGACAAAGACATTATAATTTATAGATTTCTAATTTAAATAAACACTGTTCTTTTGAACTTCCCTTTCATCGAATAAACCTGAAGAATGTACTATAGCTTCCACAATGTTTTCAACATTGATAATAATAAGATATATTTATTGAGCACAAAATCAGCATATTAGCATGATTTAATGAGTCACTGTACACTGGAAATTCAGCTTTGCCATCACAAAAAAAAATGAAATTAAAAAAATGACTCACCCCAAACTTTTGGAGTGTATCGTAAGGTATTTCTAGCCAAATAACTATTTTAGAGCAAAGCAAAAAATTATTGCTGTACCTGGTCCTCCCTCTCAAACCCAGGGGCTTTCCCATACCCCCCCTCTCCTCCTGGACTGGCGTCAAGACTGAAGGACTTTTCAAACAGAACCCTTCCCAGCAGCCCTTCCTCTGTGCTGGCACTCAGCCCACACTGGCTGAAGTCTTCTAAGGAAGCAGAGAAGGAAGTTTCTAGCGGAGGTGAACTGCATTGTGCGGCCAGCTGCTCATCACTGACGGTCACTTCTGTGAAACAAACCAGAAATGACACACAAGCATGATATACAGTACAATACATTATTGTATTGTATATCTATTATAAGTTACTGTGTAAGATCTTAAACATCCTATAAAAGAGTATAACATCAACTTTATAAAATGTAAGCTTACTTTCTAAATGAGCAAAAGCACAGAACGGCCCTCTGGGACAGTTGCCACTCTGCTGCATGTCATTGCATTTGGTGGATTTGTAGATCTGTAGAGAAAATAAATTCTGTGCTTAATTTTACAGATACCTCACAAAATACCAGGATGTTGTTGTTATGCTTCCAAGGGGGCCTAAAAATAACTTTAAAATATTTCAATCAGGAAGAAACAAGGTATAAATGTTAAAATAACTACAAAAACAATGTGTTTATATACATTTTGTTAAAAAAAAAGTGATTTCTAGACCTGAAAGTAACTAAATTTAATAAAAGCTTAAAATGGCATGGCCATTTTTATGAAGAATATATATTTTTGTATAATGCCAAGCTCTAGAATATTTTAGCGGGTAAAATTTGTAATTACAAATATTAATTTAAAAAAATAAATTAATTGAATAAATAGACTGAGACACTCCTAAAGCTTAAATGTAACTATATTACAGTAAAGGTTAATTATTATATACATTTTTGTTACTTTACAGACACTATCAATTTCTAAACCCTATATATGCTCAGGTTCTTGCTTTTTTCCCACAGATTGTATCCTTTGCCAGATGAAAATGTTATATGGTCACAGTACTAACACAGGATGACTAATATTAACAACACCAATCAATAACCTTAAAAAAAGAGCCTCTTACGCCAAAAGGCCAAACAAAATAGCAACTCTAATGAGCATCTCAAGCACAGCATAATCAAATAGTCACTGCTTTATTACATTACATCCATAAGTACCATGCAAGAACATGGATGCCCTTGTTCTTACAGGAAATGCTGATGTTGAACAGACTCCAGCTGGGTTAGATTGAGTGTGATATACCTCCGGGTGGAACTGCTGTTCTGTCCGTGTGTGGCAGTACTGGCAGCTTTCTCCACTCTCACATTTACTCGGGTCCCCCCACTCATCACTGTGCTTCACTGAGGGACACGGCAGAGATCTCCAGGAACAAAAGAACACAGCACCATTAAAATGTATTACAATGACAGAACATGTCTGTCACCTTCCTACGAAGCAGGATATAAACTGTATTTAAATGGAAGTTTGAACACATAGCAGTCTGATGTGTCATTACTTTTTAAAGAAAAAAATAATAATAATTGGTTTCCAAACTGCAGGGGATTTGTGAGTTCATAAAAAGATAATAATTGACTAAATAAAAACGTCAAATGATAGAATCAATAAAAAAAAAATATTATCAGCAAGTCATGTGATAATTAACCGACACCAGAGAATCGTGAACATGCAAAGATTATAGAAATATTAACTTATGGTAAATATTTTAGGTTGAAGAGATTCTGGAATCTGGATATCTGTCAAGGAATGGAAACACAAGCAGGAAAAAAAAACACATAACAAAAGCATAATTTGATTGTAAATGATAAACAATTATAATTTTTTTTCCACAAAATGTAAAAAAAATTCATATCTCATGAAGCATGTGGAATATAGAATGCAAGTTGCATCTGGCTTTTTTGGTCACTAAAGCTGCGTTTCCACTGCTGGAACTTGTCCAATGAACTTTTCACGGTTGAGTTGTGATTCCAACAACAATTTCATTGTTACCTGAAATGTAGTTTAATGTAGTTTAATAAAATAAAAGTGAGAAAAATTAAGAATTAGTTGTTCAGACCTGTATTTGTGTTTGTGAGGGCTCCGTCTGCGGTCTTTGCTGTTGTGATAGTAGGGACACGCATACCCCTGACGACACAGCCGCGGAGGTTTTTTGCAAAGCTCGGTCTTGTAATGGGAGAGCACGAAACTACTGTCTGCATGAGGAGAAATGAGCACAGAACAGCATGAAGAATGACATATAAATGTATTATAGTCGTGTGTAGAGGCAGATTTCACCTTGCCAGCGTGGATCTTCACTCAGGATCTTTTCTATGAGTGCAGTGCTGGCCACGACTCCTGACTGCCCTTCTCCAGATGTGCCCTCAACCAATCCAGTAGCAGCTTGGGCTTCTAACACCTGAGCCTCTCTTAACAAGAAATTCAAAATACATACATCAAACCAAGGAAAACTTTACACTACCGTTCAAAGGTTACTTTAGGGTAGGGCTGCACGATGTGTCGTTTAAGCATTGATATCGCGATGTACGAATCCACGATGGTCACATCGCAGGATGTTCGATGTAGGCTGTCGTAGTTGATCTGTTATTCATTAACTGTACGGGCCAGCTGCTCCCCGGCCCGTGACGAATGTGATTACCAGATTAATTGCACAGCTTAACCATCATAGATTGAAAGTTTATAATTTGCATGTGTTTTTAAGTCCTGTCAGTTTAAGAGGGCAGAGAGAGAGAGAGCGAGAGAGCGCGCAAGAGAGAGTGTGTGCGAGAAAGAGCGAAAGAGAGATAGCGCAAGAGAGAGAGAGAGAGAGCGATCCCCGGCCGCACGCTCACTGTCTTTAAACAACACTAGCGCTGTCTTACTCTCTCTCCCTCGCGTATATTAATCAATTGACATGATGGTGTCGATGTTTGAATCATTTAAAACGAGAATGTAAGTGAGCTCACCCCATTTTTGTTTGTTTAGATTAGATTGAAATTAGATTAGATTTCATATCGCAATATATATCGCAGAAAAATAAAATATCGCAATGTAATTTTTTCCTAATATCGTGCAGCCCTACTTTAGGGCATGATTTTCTTTACAATAAATGAATATGTTTATTCAGCCAGGATGCATTAAATTGATCAAAAACAGACATGTTAAGAGAATCCTGAAATAAATATCACAGTTTTTACAAAAATCTAAATCTGCGGAACCGTTTTCAACATTGATAATGCCTCTCAAGCACAAAATCAGCATATTATACTAATTTCTGAAGGATCACGTGACACTGAAGACTCGAGTAATGATGCTCTAAATTAAACTTTAGCATCACAGAAAACATTACATTTTAAAATATATTTATAATGTATATAAAATAAAGTTTTTAAATGTTATGATACATTACATATGACTGTTTCACTGTACTTTTGATAAAAAATCTGCTGTTTTTGTGAGCGTAAAAGATTCTTAAAAAAAAAAAAGTTTACAAATCTTATCGACCAAACTAAAGCACCATTCACACTGCACGTGGGACCCGGCATATTGCCGGAACATTGCCGGGTCGCCTTCTGTGTGAAAGCAGACACGTCCCGGGATTGATTCCGGCATTGAACCCGGGTCGGGGACCTAGTAACATTGCCGGGTTCAACCCGGGACAAGCGCTGTGTGTACAAAAGCCAGATCTAATGCCATGTCGAAGTGATGACGCACGTTATCGCGCGACTCTTTTACCGGCTGTTTTGAAGGTAGATCAACATTCGCAATGAAAAAATATGTGCAAACTGTAATGAAGCAGAGATCAGTTAGTTCCTCACTTTCCGCACTGACGCCGAGATTGTTCGCTTGCTTAAGTGAAAGTATAACATGCCTAACGTTTTCGACTCGTACATTACATGTCACGCCCTGATGTCATGTGTCGTTACGGGATCTTTACTGTTGTGTGTGAAAGCACACACATATCCCGGGTAATCACTGGCAGTGTGAAAGATCAAAATCTAGCGACCCGGGAACAATTGCCGGAACACTTTACCTGTGTATTTGCCGGAATGGCAGTGTGAAAGGGGCTTAAATGCTAGTGTATTATAATATTAAATGTGGGTGCAGTTTAATGCATGACTTCAATTAAAAATGACTCTTTTATGTTCCAAAGAAAAGGAAAGATACATGTTTGGAACGACATGGTAAATATATCATATAAATGATTATTACTTTAAAAGTCAGCTGTATACCTGATGTCATAGACAGGACTCCGAAGGTCATGGGAGCCGTGAGCAAAGGCACAGTGAGGGCCGTTCTTACTGCAGTGGCCCTTCCCATCAGTCTCGTGGATACAGGAACCTGTCTTATAGTAACGCAGGTGATAGCGCCTCTCTGTGTCTCCAGCTGTCCGATGCAGAAACGGACACCTGGCAGGACATAAGTACAGAAAGGCATTAGCATAAATTCAGACAGCGTGACTTAAAAAAAGGAGTTTCTGCTGGTTCTTACTCATCTCCGTCGGGACATGATCCATTGCCCTCATCGTATTTAACACAGTACACATCAGGGCTGTAATTAAATGTTCCATCTCGTCTGCGAATCGGCCTCCGTCGTCTTTGGTTCAGGAAGTGCCAGTGGAAGCAGGTGAAGGGCCGGTGCTGAGTGCACTTGTGCTGCACGAACAGGGAACACTGCTCCGTCCTGAACTCCTTCAGATACCTGGACATAGACCGAGGGATGCTACATGACAGTTTGTCTGGCTATTAACCTTTAGCAGGTCGGAAAAGGTGATTATTCAGAGGCGTAAATCTACAAGTGAACACTATCCCAAGAGTGTTATATCTGCTTCAGGAGTCATGAAAAAAACCATTGAAAAAAGGGAAATATCAGAAATGTTTAAATCTTAAAATATCATAGAAAAGTACAATGAAGGAATATTGGTTATTTATAAGCACATATTGATCAATCAAAATTCATAGTTGTTTCGATGTCAATTGTGGTTATGTACATAATGCATTAGAAAACAGAGAATATAAAATTTACAAATTTTAATTTCAATATAACCTAGATGGATATACAGTAATGCAGCGTTTATTTTCGTATCCAAGGCTCTCAATGAAGTTAGATTTTTGGCCATTTGTAGGAAAAGTTTGGGTACCTTCGGTTTATAGTGATGAATATTGTATAATGCTGTATTCTGTATACACATGTACAGCTCTAAAATATATAAATATATAAACTACATAAGTTTTTTTATGGAATGAATTTCTATAAAATAATTAATTTGTATATAACGTTAGTTATGAACGACTGGACAAAACGACTGCTTCATCAGTGTTCTGAGATCAAAAAAATGAATCAAACTTGTACTATGATTTCACGATGCGTAACACTTTAGACTAGATAAGCACCTTATGGTTCGCCTTCTTTAGTGTGTTTACAAATCGCCAGAGCTTTTGTCAGGATGCTCAAGTGGATTCTTCACAACATCACCTCAATGCAATGCATGCAATCAATCGCACTGCTAGGCCTCCATAAAACACAGCTCTTGCTCATCACAGCCAGAAAACCCATCAGGAGTGTGAAATTGCTGATGCATGGAAATGTGTGACCTGCACCAGTGCTCAGGTGGGTGTAAAGGTGTTTCGTTACGTACGTGTAGTGCTGGGGTTTCTCGGGCTGTGCGTGCTGTGTAGCGGGGGACGTCGTGCCGCCTGCCGAAGGTGAGGAGCAGGAAGAGGACGATGAAGGTCCCAGGTTAGCCGCGGCACCGGAAGAACCGGCCTGAGATGGTGCTTTTGACATGATTTATCAATTTGTGGCCATCAAACAATTTAATATTAGGAGAGCAGCGAAGTCCGCACTCTTTTTACGATGTGCGCATGCGCCAAATCTGGCGAGGAGGAAATTCCGGGACATTGTGATGACGTCGTAGTAGTGCGCGAATCGGTTATTTCGAAACAGTTCGATTCGAGCGTCGCTCGGACCAATTCACTTCAGCGCGAGCATTGATTGCGAGCATAGATTTGTTCTGTGAACTGATTCATTGGAAATAATCAATTTAAAACAACAACGATCTAAACGGATCTAGCTACGTCATAGTGAAGTCAGAGATAACGAACAGAGGTAAATCCCCAAATTAAGAGCGAGATGTGCTTCAAAATTAAAGTTTCAGGTAAAGGTCCCCAAACGTGATGGTGATTTCTTATTGATAAAACGGCATAACAGGTAAGGATGTTTGTCCATGAATTGCTTTTTATTTTTACACTTGATGATTTTAGAATATTCTTAAGAAAATTGTATGTTTATTTACAAGTTTTAATGCAAAAATACATACAACATAATTACAACATTTTTGGGCTAACTTTTGGACATGTGTGCATTAAATTAAATAATGATTAAAATTTCTTCATTGTCTAAAGGGTTTAGAATATTTGTGTATTGTATGAAAAAATAAAATAATAAAATCTTGTAACAAAAAAAGACAAAGTGATTCATATATTTCTATCAAAACAACATTGCACAAATACAGGATATTACAATAAGGTTGTATCAGTCGTATACAGTGTACTATTAAAACAAATAAAAAGTATATAGTATATATAAAAATATATAGCACTGCATTATATATATATATATATATATATATATATATATATATATATATATATATATATATATATATATATATATATATATATATATGTCCTCTAAAACGGATGATGCACACTTCAGAAGATAAACTCAAATTCTGAACTCAAGTTCAGAATTTTCACACAAACCATTATGTTTGAACCCAGCGGCTGTGGTGATAAAAAATAAAAATAAAAAAAAATCAGTACAAAATATATTATTTACTCCTTAAGTGATTGGCACCTGACATAATTCTTTCATCTCATTAATACTGTGAATTAAAGAGGTTACACACTCACCTATATAATCTCTTCACGCTCACGGCTTGTGGCGGCCTGTAGGACCACACAACAGAAGCCAATCGATTTGCCTGCTTCCGTTGTATCTCTGAAACCAATTACATGGTTAGTAGAAAACACAAACCCTGGAAGGAAATGTCACTGGTAAACAAATGGAATGCAGATAAACCAGTCTCATAACCTGTGTGAGAGTTCCATATCTGAGGGAAACATTTCAAAAAATAAAGCTTAGCATAAACCAGCATGCCATGCATCTCATTTTCATGACTTGAATAGACATCTATCTACATACAACATGTGCTATTAAAATACTTACATTACACAAAAAGCAAAAATGGTTCAATCAGGTTGGATTCCAAGCCTCCCAACACATGATGTCTCTGGGAAGTGGTGTTGAAACAGCTGCTAATCAAAAGGAGAAACTTTGGCTTTAAAATACTCTAACCTAAGTTATTTGTATTTAGTATTGCAAAATACAATTTATTGGACATATCTATGCAGGTAAGATGAGTCTCCTTTACATGACAAGTCAAGTCACCTTTATTTATATAGCACTTTAAACAAAATACATTGCGTCAAAGCAACTGAACAACATTCATCAGGAAAACAGTGTGTCAATATGCAAAATGACAGTTAAAGGCAGTTTATCATTGAATTCAGTGATGTCATCTCTGTTCAGTTTAAATAGTGTCCAGCAGTACCTCCTATATGACAAAATCAGAAAGCATGCATGAGATATTATATAGGTCTTGAAGTTAGCTTACATATACTGTACATCTCTCTATAAAACTCACTTGCTCAATTGTAGACATACCTTTCTTGCCTGTCTGCTCTCCAGAACCACAGGAATGGCATTCTGCAGGACCTCCTTACGTCCATACTAAAAATTAAACAAAATTAACATTCATTTTCAATAACCACATGCTTTAGGGTCACACATTGACTTAAAAATACACATGAATGGATTAAAGTGAAACAAGAGCACCATAAAGAGAGAGGTTTACACAACTACTGTACCATTCCTATGTTTGCTTTTCCTAAGAGGTGCACAGTGTACAGGATCCTGTTTATGAAACATGGTCAAACAGATACACGCCAGGCTATTTATGGTATTTGAGACTAATACGACTGAAAACACACGTTGAATATTTATTGAGAGTACCTGGCATCTTTGATACACTGCATCTGCCCTTTCTTTTGTCCTCAGATCCTGAAGGAGACAACAGAGCAGAGATGAACTGAACGTTGAAGTGTTCTGTTTTGCAGAGAGCTTTCAGTGAAATGATGGTGTCAGTGTGCATCAGCACATCTACAGAGGACTGCATTTCATATTGATTCACAGCATGAGGGAATTAGTAGCCACTGGTTGTGAAAAGTGCCTTTTGAATTACCATTTCAAGTGAGAATACCATTTACTCAATAAACTTAAAGCTCACATCTTACCTTGGTGATAATTATATATAGCTGGACCTGGTGCAGAAAAAATCATGCAGTTAGCCTACCAGCACATTCATTGATTAAATATTTAGAAATTGTCAATCTGTGAATCTGAGTTAAAGGAACAGATCTTCCCAAAATGAAACTTTTCTGAAAACGTTCTCACCATCAGGCCATCCAAGATCTAATGAGTTTGTTTCATCATCAGAACAGATTTGCAAACATTTAACATTACATCACTTCTGCATTGAACGGGTGCCGTCAGAATAAGAGTTCAATGTTAAAAACATTGCTATCAGTGTTGAGTACTCGAGACTCGGACTCGGTCTTGGACTCGGTCTCGAGACCGTATTTTAATGGTCTCGGTCTTGTCATGGACTCGTGTGCATTTTGACTCGGTATTGACTCGGACTCGAACATATTAGGAATCGGACTTATGCCCGAGTCCACTCGAGTCCCAATCCAAATATTTCATGATTATTACTGTATGTTAATGTTTATTTAAATTGATGTATGATTGACACATCCAATGACTGGTGATTTTCTTTTGACGTGAGACGTTAGGCCAGCAACACACTGGATGCGTGGCGCAAGCGCCTCAGCTGCGTGGCGTGTCTGTTTTTAATTCGGCTCCCCTGTTAACAGGTTAGATCTTGCAGACTGCCTGCGTGAGACGCGCGTCCCAGGCGCGGCTCGAGCCGCGCGGAAAACGCGCGCATGCTAGAAATAGAACCGACGCCTATTTTTCACGCGACACGCGTGCATGTTGGAAGCGTTTCCAGGCAAAATATACTAGGAAAATATGTTTATATGTCATTTTGTTCACAAATACATATTAATTCATGACATTTTGATATTTGAAAGTCTATAGGTTGACATAAATTCAGATATAAATGTAATTTTAAAAATAAATTAATGATGATCGATGTCAAACATACTCTATTTTGCCGTCAATACTGTTGACGGTGTCTTATCAGTAGGTGTGTAAAAAAAAAAAAAAAAAATTTGATATTGTAATAAAAAAAATAAAGAGCCTGTTTTTTTTGGCGGCCTCCCTCTATGTCACCTACAGCCGCAGCAGCGCGCCAAGCGCCGCGTGCAGGCACGCTTCTGGTGTGTAAAGACACAGAAAACGGGAAGCAGCCACCACGCTTCTGGCACGCAGTAGAGACGCCACGCAGCCAGTGTGTCACCGGCCTTAAGTTACCCTCCTGCCCCCGTAACTAAAAAAACTTTGACTAGTGTGTATTTTACCCTGCATTAAAACGCACCATCCAGGGAAATTAGCATTAGATTATTCGTTGCTGTTACAGAAAGTGATAAAATGGTAACTGTTGTCAGTCCCCGCTTCCTCTGCGCCAGTAGAGAGAGTTTTTAGTCGGGGTGGATTGATCATGAGACCACATCGTGCTTGGTTGGGTAGCTGGATGGTCTCCTCACTTATTTTTTTGAAAAGTAATTATGCCCATCTGCAATCTTCACAACATCTAAAGTGCACATAATCCAAGACATTGTAAGGATATTAGCAGTCATTAGTTAAGCTTCAAGGTTAAAAGTTATGTAAAAGCTGTTACAGTTGAACATTTACAGGTATAGTGGTACAGTAATGTTACTTGTACTAGAAGTGTTATGTAGAATTACAATATAGAGTCGTACAGTAATATTATGTGTACTAGAAAGGTTATATGGATGTGTATAGTGGTACAACGATGTTATGTGAAAATGAGCACTTAATATTGACAAGTTACAATTCATAATACTAATAAAATTACCTTTACACCACATACTATGTGGCCCTTTTAACCTTTATTGTTTCCACCAAACATTTGACATACTCTTGAAGATTTCTTTAGGTCTTGTCTCAGACCCAATCTCTCTGGTCTCGGTCTTGACTCGGACTCGACCCTTTCTGAACTCGGTCTTGACTCGGACTCGACCCTTTCTGAACTCGGTCTTGACTCGGACTCGACCCTTTCTGAACTCGGTCTTGACTCGGACTCAACCCTCTCTGGACTCGATCTGGACTCGGACTCGAATGAGCTGGTCTCGACTACAACACTGATTGCTATAATCCACAAGTACTCCAGTCCATGAATGAACATCTAGTGAAGTGAAAAGCTGCATGTTTGTAATAAACAAATCCATCATTAAGGCATTTTAAATGTAAGGTCCATGCCATGTTGTCCTCAGGTAGAACTGTTTTTACTTGTAAATGGTTATTAATCATTGCATATTTCTCTCCTGATTAAGACAATGAGAATTATTCACTGGAGAAAGCAATATTATGATAATTGATGGACTGGATTCATAGAGCACTAAAGGTGGGTGCATTTTCAGCAAATCACTGGGTAAACTTGAATATCTCCATTAATTGAACCCTTGTGAACAATTCTTAATATCCATGTTCTTTCTTTTTCTTTTAATTCAGCCCCAAAAAAAATTCCTTTAGTGCAGTGTGGGGCCTTTGATTAACAACAGTTAAAATGTACTTTTCTTGCCGTTAGTAAATCATAGATCCTAATTGTATTTATTTCACTGGAGGCACAGGTCTTCTGGGAGGCAACATCTCTTTTCAATTCTCAAAGTATGCTTTAACTCACAGGTTCTTCCATTAGAACTGATTGGAAACATGAGGTAAAGGACAGCCCTTACCTGTTATGTCCCATGTGATGTCTGAAATGATGGAGCTTATGAAGGTTGCAGCAGAAGCTGAAGCTACCCTTAAAGAAAACTGCATGCTGGTTAGATGAATGCTGATTTATTACGTTTTCGGCCATGATGACACTGTTATGGAGCACGTCAAGTGATTCTGGCTATATTTATGTCAGGGTTAGAGGTTGGGTACAAACCCAGATCAGTAAAGGACTGCAATAACAAGCTTTTCAGTACAATGCTATCAGTGGGAACATTGTTTATTTTTACAATGTTCTGCAACAAGACACATCTGACAATATCCAAAAATCAACAGTTTACATTTAATCTTTCATTGTCTTCCCCCAAGAAGACAAAGGAGGCAGTAGGAAAAAGTACAAGTTCCCTTCACCTGTAAACACGAGGTGTGAGGTGGGAAAATGTGACATCCCTACAGAGAGACAACCAGTACCTTGCCTCATCAAAATCAGAAAAGTCATTAGATGTCCCTGAGAGGCAAGACAGAAGAGTGGCTTAACTAGTGAACTTTGACTTGACTGTGTAACACTAGGCTATTTTTATTTTAGTAAATAAAATATAAATTGTAGATGGAAAACCAAAACTTATAGTTTAATTTGAAGTACTAAAATGACTAAAACTGAAATAAATATGTCAAAAGCAAGCAGAATATTACTTAAAAAACACGTATAATGTATAATCCGTTAAAAGCTTTATGTTATGACGTTACATGATCATCCATGTCATAATGTTCGTCTTATCCCACATCACAGCTCAGATGAGGAAAGATAGGAAATCAACTTTTTTTATGAACTAAAGTCAGCACTATTTGTTCAAACCCCAACCCCCTCCTACACTACAGATTTTACCCGGCAACATATTCTCACTGGTGACTTCCTTTTAAAATTACGGAATTCAAACGTTCCTAAAGTAAGCATTTTTTCTTCATTTACCATGACATATTTTTTTATTGCAGGAGATACCTTTCTCCAAGTTTCTGTTTCCATACAACCATATTGCATTGCAGTTTATACCATCATCACACATGCAAATGAGATCTAAGGGCTCTGGAAAACAGAGAGATTTTGGTCCATTCCTCACAGAAAGCTACAAATTAATTTTTATTCAGCTCAGCTGTATAAATCACCATCCACCATCCGCATCCATCCAAAGTAAGAGATTTCTTCCAGGACACAATCTCTTTATTTATTCTTTTTCTGACTGCCTTGATTTTCCATGACTATTGTGTCTGTTCTGTGTCAGAAGTTCAGATCAGTGTTTGGCTCCTGATGAAGAGCCGAACACATGGGGAGAATAATCATGGAGAGCAGAGCATCATCATCATCATCATCATCAGTAGAGAGCCAGAATTGCTTTTGCCACTCCACAGCTGTCCTCTCTCTATACGCCAATCAGTTTGACTGCAGAGAGGCTCTTCAAGAAGGACCATAAGTGTATGGAAGTATATGGTTCATGGGCACCAAAGTCTCCTGCACAATTAGGCTTACATTGAGCACGAAGAGACTTTTGACACCCATGAAAGGGATTTAAATAAACATATTCAAATTCACTGACCTGTTTCTTCTTGTAATATATATATATATATATATATATATATATATATATATATATATATATATATATATATATATATATATATATATATATATAAACTACTTGCCAGAATGGCAGCAGCTGTGCTTTACAGAGAAGAGGTCCTTAAAAACAGATGCCTTCATACTCATTTTTTTTTTCATATGAGCAGCGTCATGGGAAGTATAAACTAACCACAAAACTGGTTAAATACTGATTGTACAATAAATACTTACGTCAGATGTTAAATGAGGCTGTAACACTGAACTTTTTCCACTGATGGAGCAAATCAGAATGCACATATTACCCACAAACTCTCTAAGCAACAGCTAAGTCTAAAGCAGCTACACGCGAGAACCAGCCATTTAATGGCACCTTCCCAGTAAATCCCACCAAGATAAGTGGATGCTCTTGTGCGCATCTGTTTCATAACAGCTTGAGTGATGATTCTGTAGATTATGTTGCATGGAAATCATCACAAAGAACAATCTTTTACTATGGATTTACTTGTGAACAATTGTTTGTTTATTCATTGTTAATTCTTTATAAGCATTTGTGACTCAACCCAATTCAAAATACATTGGGATCTCACCACCAATACATTGATAAACACCCAAAGCAATATCTTTAAAATTCATGACATGCTTTAAAAACAACACAAACCTATACGACACAAAAGAGGTAGTGGTACAGACAGATGTAAGAAGAACAGACTTTTATTGTAGCTCCAATTAAGAGCATGTTCTTTAATTTATGAATTAAAATTATTTTTTATATTTGGGATATTAAAATAGTATTCTCAAGAACTAGACGTGGCGTCTGTACTTCCAGGTCAGAGAGCACCTGTCCATCAAAAGCTCACTATCCAATCAGAGTAGATCACTGTTAATCCCGCCCCCACGAGAAGTTTGTGTCAAAACACCAAATGAAAAACTGCGAAGCAAAAGCGAAATCTGTGGCAATGCATTCAGAATCCACAATTAGCAAAATGAATCTTTGAAAAACATTAACAAAGAATGAAACATATTTGAAGAGACTGTTAAATTTGTGCGACTGAGTTCATTTTTTTTTTTCATTTTGAATAACTCCAGAATCCACTCATCTCCCCCTAATACTCATCCACTTTTTACAGGCCTGCAAACTACCCAAACTAAAACATGGAACAAACGAATAATAAATAAATAAAGCAGCAACCCAAAATAACAGACGACAAAGGGGTCACCAAAAAACAACTGAAGTCAGACATCCATCACCTTTTATCATTCTCTGCAGGTGTTTCACATCATGATTAACTCCAAGACCCCCACACACACACACTCATTATAACACTAAGGGCCCAGAGGCACGTCACACTGACCCATACATCAGATCCTGTAGGTGGTAACTCTAAAGGAGCCAAAAACATCAATTCTAAAAATACAATCAAATTGTTATAAATGTTCACTGTGTCAATGTTTGAACCAAACAACTCGATGCCGGCACTGTCCTCTGATAATCCAATCTCTTCGTACCTCCGGAAAACCATACCATGATTCACAGTCTGAAAGCACACAGCCACCACTGCACAGTGACAAAAGCTGCCAACACTGACAAAACACAGACGCAAGAGATTTTCATTTTAAACATCAGTCAATGTCTTCACCAAGAACACAAAAAGCACTGCTTCCACTCTCCCTGACAATCTGTGCCTATGATAACTTTTGTTATGCAATCACATCTCTAATACTGTTAAAAGCCACTGGGACAGAAGAGTTTTATACTTTGGTAAGCGCTGATTTGACAGTAGGTGAGAGTGTAAGTGGATTATGTCACATTAAATGTCATGAAGGCGCTCGTCACCATCTTGCCTTTGCTCCAGAGGCGACCCCGGTTTGACCCATCATTATGATTGGATCCTTCGCACGAGGCAGCTTCCACCAGGCTCAGCGTCTGCACCGGTTGCACTATGTGGATCCGGTTTATAACCCGATTACGAAATGAACAGCCAAAAACCTTCTTGAAGCCCTTTCGAAAATGTTTAGACACCAGGGCGTAGACGATGGGATTCAGGCAGGAGTTGGTGTAGGCCACCAGGTGAGAGAGAATGCGGAGGACGTAGGTTGTGTGGTTGAGTGGGAAGTGGCCGAACCACATGCACAAGATAACCAGGTGATGTGGCAGCCAACATAAACAGAAGAGCACAGCCACGATGATTATCATCTTGGTCACCTTGCGCTTGGCCTTGCGGGACTCTGACATGTCCTGCATGGGGTCCACGGAGGTCCAGAGGTAGCGGATGGTGCGAGCATACGTGATGCTGAGAATGAGTACTGGGATGAGGTAGCCGAATATGAAAGTGCAGACGTCCATGGCTCGACGGTGATGAGTGTTCCACGCCGGGATGCAAACGGTGGTCCCGTCTAGATCCATCTGCTGGTAGTAGCTGAGATAAGGGCTAGAGAAGAACAGCGATAGAGCCCACACAAGGCTGATGGAGGTCAGAGCATTACGGGGAGTTCTGGTTTCCCTTGAGCGCAGAGGATACCGAATAGCGAGATATCTGTTGGGAAATTGCAAACATTTGTTTTAGCTGTTTTTTCAGCATGGTCACAGCTAGTTTAGCATGGATGGTTTTAGAGGGGTTTTGACCACTCTTTAGCTGAACACCAGCTTAAACCATCTATTCAGGTGATATTCTGAAGTGTGCATCTGATGGGCACTTTCCTGTCCCATCAGACCACAGGAGAGGACTTATGAATAGCAGTAAAGTAATGCAACTGTTGCCATGGTGACATTACAATGAAAACATGAGCATTTGCATTTACATTTACATTTACATGTAATCTTTAGCAGACGCTTTTATCCAAAGCGACTTACAAATGAGAACAATAGAAGCAATCAGATCAACGAGAGAACAAAAATAATATACAAGTTCCATCACAAGTCTCAGTTAGTACACGTTGCGTGTTGTTTTTTTTATAGAATATAATATAATAGAAAAGACAATGTAGGTGCTAGTATTAGAACATACATTCATACTATATAGAACTTTTTTTTTTTACAGTTGATAAGTAATTACTTATTCAAAATGAGTTCCTATACTCAGTATGTGAATTTGGACTCAACCATGGAAATCTAAAAAAGTAATCTGAGCTGTTAAGTGGCACATCTTATTCTGGCACTTACTGTAGCTATAAGAAACTTATTTGATTTAATTCTTAAGAAATTGTGATTGGTGCCTCCTCATGCAAAACTCACCACCTTGTTGCCCGAGCATTGCTATTTGGTTGCCAAGAGGTTTAGCTGGCATTTATTTGTCAAACTACATATAATACAGCATTCTCAATGGTATTGCTTTAATCCTCTCTCACTCTTTCTTCATGTAGAATAAAACAGAGTTTGGTTTGGCTGGTTAACTTTAGCCCTTGCTTGTACACATAGCTCTAAAACCATTGGTCTCCATTGAAGGCCATTCAATTTTGTGTATGTGTTTCTTTATTTGCAAGCAATGTTTAATTGGAAAATGTTCACTTTTACTGTGCAAATTATTATTATTATTATTTTCGGTGCTGTCAGTGACACAACGTCACGTGTTGTTGGGACACACTTCTCAAGTATGCTTTTTTATTGCTAATTAATTAATTATTTTTTAGCAATTAAAAAAGTGCAGTTTATCAATTCTTCTGGGGAAAAACCATTTACAATAATGTTATGATTGCTGTAATTATATGGTGGTGATTATAGGGTGATTAAGGTAAATTGAGATTTCTTGGAAATTTTTTCCCAATTATTCCGAATTATACCCATATTACTCCCTAACGCAAAATTAAACAACTGCAATTGTTAAGTGCATTGTTGTAATTGTAAAACAATACCAAAATAAGAATGAAAAATAATTAAATTATTTGAATAAGCCACATCGCTGCAGACACTATGGTAGATATTAAAGTTTCTTTCTGCACTGCTCTCTAAGTTTCTTGCATTTGCTAATATTTTCTTTGCATAGAGTTATTGCATATTATTGTCGCTAATAACATCTGATCAATTAAGCGTTTCAACACTGAACTGGAAAGAAAATCGCGCGCTGACTGCGCACCAGACACGCACCTGTCCAGAGACACCGCTGCCAGAGTAAAGATGCTCGCGTACATGGTCAGGTAGATGATAAAGTGCACAGCTTTGCACACAAACTGTCCAAATACCCACTCGTCCATGGTGTAGATGGTAGCCTGGAAAGGGACGCAGAAGACAATGAAGCAGAGGTCCGCCAGCCCGAGGTTCAGGATGAACAGGTTGGTGCTCTTTGAATTCATCTTGCCTTTGTGAATGAGAACCGTGAGCACAAGACAGTTCCCCACGGTACCAAGCAGAAAAATAATAGAGAATATGACAGAAATGATTACCGACTCAACTTTCCAGTTGGAGGAGAAGTGGATCTGCTGAGATGCGTTCATCTTTCCGACCACTGGAACGTCTAAAATGCTTCAACGCTGCACAGAGTCCGTATGCACATTGTTTTTTTGCGCCAAGTCCTATACATATACGCAAGCACAACGAGAAAAGAAAAGCATCTTCTGTCTGGATGGATTTCATGCAGGTACAGATAGTGGAGGTGCTGAACATCTGGTCTGATCACTCCCATCACCAGCATCCTCCCCTTATACTCCCCTATATACAACTATACATGTGTTTGTGTGTATGTATATATTTTATATATATTTTTTACATATTTGTTAAACCTGTCATTATGTCCTGACAGTAGAATATGAGACAGATAATCTGTGAAAAAATCAAGCCCAGTGGTCCTATTGCCATTTGCAGAAATTAATCCGCTCCCGGTAAGAAACAACCAATCAGAGCTGCGGTCCGTAACTTTGTTTGTGTTCAAAATGTAGAAACATTTATATAATAAGCGAGTACACCATGAATCCATTTTCCAAACCGTGTTTTTAGCTTGTCCTGAATCACTAGGGTGCACCTGTAATAAGTGTTTATATTTGGACTATTTTAAACCCTGTACCTTTGTGATTCTTCATAGACATAAACAGAGAGAAGTAGTTCCGGCCACGATGTTCTTCTGAAAGACGCAAGCAGTTCTGTTTATTAACCGCTAGAGCGTCAAAAGTTCCCTACCGCAGCTTTTACTGAAATGCACCAACTGAATAGTTTAATTAGCAGACATTAATAAAATAAAATTTAACTGTGTTTCATTGTGAAAGCAAAAATATTTCGTTTGGTCTTCCAAAAGAGGACACGACTAGAAATCAGTGGTTACGTTGTATTTACAACACTGCTCCAGAACAGTTCAACTCAAATATTCAGATGTGTGCATTGCAATTTAATGGAGGATCCTGAACAAGTAGCCTACAACTGACAAATAATGCTGCCTCAAAGCTTGTAAGAATGTTTTCATATTTAAAAAATTTGCCACTGATGATTCATTCACAAGTTTTGAGCAGCATAGAGTAGCGCTTGTTGTTTGTCGTTTCTCTGATCACAAATGTAGGCAAATAGTTTTATGTTTACACAGCATTATACAATGCAATGCGTAACACCTCACTTTTCAGACCGATTCGTTTTTTTTTCTTTTTTCTTTTTTTTAAATCAACGTGTTTAAAAAAGGCCGGGCATAGAGGAGAAATAATAACGTATGTGGAAAATAATTGTGTTGTTGTTGTTTTTACCTCAAACTGCATTAAGCACATTTCAGTAAACCAAATAGACTAAATAATATTTTTTAGCAATGTCACATGACCCCTTTAGGAAATAAGCCAAAAGCCATGCTATAATGGAGAAAATTTACAACCCTTTTAGTTATGATTCATAATTCTGCACTCATAAGGCACTTTAATGCTTAAATGACAATGGTTACTACACAATAAAATATAAGAACATACATTTTCAGTAAAACATAATTTTAAGCAAATTCAATAATTGGATCTTTCTGACTCAACATGGAAACCTACCTAGAGCTAAGGTTAAGACATAAGATACACTTCAGCGAGTAAGTGTTTTGTGTTACAGCCCTTCCCATGTTTTAGCACAAATGTCATACTGAATTTCTACCCAAATAATATAATAAATAACACATGATATAGTATAAATGGTCAAAGATCTGTTGTTTTCGTACAAATAAATATAATATTTAACATTAAACATTTTAAATAAAGAAAAATTAAACAGTCCATTCTGTTCTACTTTGTTCTCAGGTTGCCCTCTAGAGGTAAATGAAGAGTTTTTCTTCTGACAAGAAAGTTCACGAAGTACAACCCCTGTAAAACCGTGTGTGTGAATCACATTAGATAAACTGTATGCCTACCTTACATTTGCATTCTGAATAATTTTATGTATCTATATTTGATATTCTACCATGACATATACACAATAATGCTCAGTCATATCCCACATATCTATATGCTTTATAGGAGCCCAAACCACGATGTCACCAATACGTTACACAACTCAAAAGTCATTAAAGTATCTGACAGAAGTTAAATCTGTAGGTCTTGAACTCTGATTGCAGCCGACAGAACTAATATCCAGCGGTATCCCTTTCATCCATCATTCATCTCATCCTGGACCCAGAAACCTGGCCCAGTTCTCCCAGAAGAACCCCATTCATCCAGTTCGCCCCTGTCTGAACCCCGCCATCCTTACAGTGTGAGTCACGTTTTTCCATTGCTACACATGCACATACACACATTACTAAGTTTAACCACTGCTTTTTATACCGCTGGATATAGACTGAGCTTTGCCATTCGTTTCCTTCTAGGTTTGGTTGCAATATAACCAGAATTCAAATTACTGCGACTGGACAGATCAAAGTTTAAAATATATAAATGCATTTATTTATTTCTCTACGCCTGATATTATATTACCCAGTTCTATAAATCTAAGCGATCATAAAATTCCATCACAAGTCTATGTATGTAGACTTGCTTTCTTCAAATAAAGATTTTTTTTTCTTTAACTGTAACGTCAGTTTTTAACCTTTGATTTGAACTCATGCAGCAATATGTATGCATTAGCATGTTAACACACGAGTGAACCACCAGAGGGCAGCACTATCACAATAAAATTATTAAACTGTGGCACTGCAACAACACAAAAATGATGCTGTGCATTCCTAGGCCTGAACAGAACTATCCACCTGTTCGTGTATCTTACATATCGGCATTAACAAATGACGAAGGTATCAGTTCATAATGAAGTTCCCAAGCATCTAATAGCCTATTGCTTCAAATCGGCACACTTAATTAGAGTGTTAACCAAAAAAAAAGAAGAAACGTACATTTATGGACTTTTGTGGTGTATTTTAGATAATTAAGGTAATTCATATTTTAAGAAAGAAACATGGCAAAACTATAATAATAGTAATTATTACTGTTTTTTTTTTTTTTTGTAGAAGTAGTATTGATGCATATTCATCATTTCAATTAAGTCATGACTTCATTTTCATAGAGTTGTGATGCTGATGTAATAATGAAAAAGACTCTCAAAGGTCTATTGACACTGACTGTCCATTCTCTCCAGGCTGGTTGGTTACTACTTCTGAAAGAAATGCCTGAAATATCTGAGAGCTGAAAGTGGCCTAGGATGCCTCTGTAATGACTTCACCTTCTGCTGGTGGGTCTCTTCAAAATAATGACTACTGCTTTCAGAGTCAACTAAACAGCACTCCATTCATTCAGTGAAAGAGAAGAAAAACAGAGGACCACGACATTTTTCCCTTCCTTTCCTCAGGCCATTTATTACTCTGTTGTACGTTCTTTACGTCACACAGTCTTTTTCTGAATACTTGCTGTCTTTTGTTGGCTACGGTTTCGCTGTGGTCTCCAAGTGCCAGTGATCCTTGAAGAAGTTAAGATTCTATATTTTCCATTGGTCATAAATTGGTGCCTGCTTACAGAACTGTTACTGCGACAAGGTTCTTGTATAACGTGAGCCTGGCCTGAATGACCCCTTTCTATGCATTCGCACTAGCGGAAATGACACAATAGGCTGTGAACTTGTTGCTCCGGTGGGCTTTGCTCATTCAAAGCTGCTGGGTGATATTGGGGTAACAAGAGCTGACAGCCTCATGCTGGCCACACATGGGAATATTTTGGGGCCCAAATACTGTACGTGTCGACTGGGTGGCTAAGAAAATATCTTTTTTTTTAGTGCGATGTGTAGTCATGATGACTCATGAATCGTTTTTACTTTTAAGTGAATCAAAAACATGCAGCACTACCAGTGTAGTACAATTAACAATGAAATGAATCATTCTGACAAATCATTCACTTGAAAAAAAAAAAAAAAAAAAAATAATATATATATATATATATATATATTTATATATTTATATATATATATATATATATATATATATATATATATATATATTTATATATATATATATATATATATATATATATATATATATATATATATATAATAAAATGGTTTTTATTTGCATACTTTCTCTGCAAATATTGCTATGTGTTCAGCTGTGTTGATTATTATCTGTTAAATATGAAGAAGAAAAGATTTCGAAACAAATCACACTGACTCAAAATGAGAATAGGGGTTGAAAATTAAAGTGGAAAATGTGTCTTATTTCCAGCCCCATAATCCAAAGCACTTGTGAAGCAATTGAACAAATCAGAGACAAATCTGATGCACAATATTTTATTCTTTCTATGAGCTTGTGCTGTGGTTCAGAATGCCTTGCATCTTAGGAAGTGCAGAACATGGGCTGCATTATAGTAACTGTCCTACTCCATAAGTAATGGTTTGTGTTTTTTAAGGTTGTGCGCTCTGTACAGGAAGTTTTATTTCATCACTGACTTTTTCATGGAGGCCAGCCAGAGCCGAAGCTGCACAGACATGTCCATAACTGTGACCCCACAAATCACAGCGACCCCATTTATGTCGACTCAAAACACCCGATAAACGCCTCAATGTTTAATTGGGCAAAGGTGGCAGCCTTTTGTATAAACGCAATATTTAAGAAGGTTCTACATGTTTTTTTTTCTTTCACAAACCTGGGTTTCATAATGCTCGAGTTTTCTTCACCCCCTGAAATGCCTCTTTCCATTCGTGATAGACTCACATGTTATGAATAGCATGCATTTCTAATATGTGTGTGTGTCTAATGGATAGCGTCACTGCTTTGGGAAGTGAGCTAAAGGAGTGTTTCATTATAAACCTGTGTCATTAAAAAGCTGCTGGCGAGATCTGACTTTGGCTCCTGCTCAAAATTTCTTCCTTTTATACAAATTTAGTGTGTGTGTATGTGTGAGACTTCTTAAGGGTCCCTAAGTGAGACCATTACATGAGCACTACGACCTGATAAGAATTGAATTTATCAGCTTGTTGCGCCCGTAAATCAACACGCATTGTGAACCGACCAAAGCCTGTCGACAAAGTGCATTTGTAATGGAAAACATGTCTGAATTATAGTGGTAAGATATCACAGAAACATTCAGTTGAGACGCAGATGATCACGGGTCAGAGACTCAGTTTGTGCTTTTATTATTTCAATCTGGAGCTCGTTTGAAATGTGCACAAGAGAGGGTGAAGTAAGAGCTAAACTTAGACCACTTGAAGATGTTTGTTGCACTTTTCTTTTTTTGCTCTCTCAATCGGTCTTTTTGTCTTGTTCGGACAGTTCTCAGAAGTGCAAAGGTCACAGAGGTCAGGTGGCGGTGCGTGCAGGTGCTTCTGGGAGTTTGGGGAAGGGAAGGGGGAGCATGTGCAGGCAGCAGAGCCACAATCACGCAAGCTGCGTGTGGTTTGGCACTGGCAGCCAAGACCTCTCACTCTGCGCGTCTCAGACTTTCTCCCAGGGCTATCCGATCTTTCCTCCATCCTTCCACTCACTCCGCCGGCTGCTGACTTCCAACCACACACAAATGTTTTGAATAAAAGACCGGCATGACTGGGCCATGTCTTCTGAAGAAATCCCAAAGAGTAATAGTTTACTTATCCTAAACACCCCGATTAGACGAATTGAAACATGGTTGTTATGCGGTGGAAACTCAAGGACCCATTGGCCGAGTCTTTTAACCCAGTTCCGGAAAGGACCCAGAGCAGTTTTCTGTCATAGGTGAACCACAGGTTCTGGTGAACTTCAAAAAAAAAAAAAAAAAGGAACAGCAGCATCGACAAAAAACCTCAATGAAACTCCAAAACATGGATGGCGAAAAAGGCACAAGGTACATAAAACAGACCTGCCCGCATCCGTTCAGTCCTGCATTAGGACCTCACAATATTTTCCTCCCATATTATACATTATGACATATTTGAGCATCTCAAATGCTTCCTGAAAGACATGGAAAAACCTCTTGGACTGTCACGAACAGCTTAAGTTCATGGAGGAGGATTAGATCAACCGGAGATCAGCATTTGACTCTAATAACAAGGCATTATACCTGTTTGTAAGGCAATTCTAAATCTGCTTTGAGGCAGTTTGCCTTTATTTACAGGATGTGTGGAGTGAAGACTGGAAAACAGAGGTGGGATCGGGACCTGACCCAGGTCAGACCTGAACTTGGGTCTTTTGAAAGCCAACAGCTCTTGTACAAGTTTTGAGCTCAATGCATCACATATTCCTTTGGATCTAGTGAATGGTGCTTTCTGATTAATTCAGGGGGCGACATTTGTCTGCTAGTGTCATCCGCAACTATTACCATATTTTTCTAAATATAAGTCGCATCAGTCCAAAAATGCATCATGATGAGAAAAAAAACATATATAAGTCGCACAGGACTATAAGTCGCATTTATTTAGAACCAAGAACCAAGAGAAAACATTACCGTTTCCAGCCACGAGAGGGCGCTCTGTGTTTTCAGTCTAGACTACAGGAGCACTGAGCAGCATAGAGCGCCCTCTCACTGCTGGAGACGGTAATGTTTTCTCTTGGTTCATTTCTCTTGGTTCATTTCCCTCTGTTCATGTCAAATTAATTTTGATAAATAAGTTGCACCTGACTATAAGTCGCAGGACTAGCCAAACTATGAAAAAAAGTGCGACTTATAGTCCGGAAAATATGGTAAAAGGACTAAACATATGCAGTTCAAAAGTTTGGGGTAATAAAAAAATATAAATAAATAAATAATTCAGTAAGGATGCATTAAATTGACCACAAGTCATAGTAGAAACCTTTGCATTATTACACAAAATTTCTGTTATAAATAAATGCATTTATATTCAGCAAAGTAATGATAAGAAAGAGAATGTTTCTTGAGCACCAAATCAGCATATAAGTATGATTTCTGAAGGATCATGTGACACTGAAGACTGGCTGAAAATTCCACTTTGTCATCGCAGAAATAGAATATATTAAAATATGATTTTTTTTATGATTTGTCATGACTTCTATTAGAAAGCATTTGCCACCATGTCATTTGATTTCTCTACTGCTATTTGTGTTCAACAAGTCCTCACATTACAAAGACCATGTTAATCCATCCAGCCATCCTGGAATTTGCTTTTCAAGAACACCCATCTCCCATCTGCACAGCTGCAGATGCCGTAGACAAGAAGTCATTTTCTCCCTAATCAAGGTGATTGAGGCTCTATTTCCAGACAGCAGTGCTTTGAACTCTGGATGCCATGACTCGAGGGCACGCTCTGCAGCTAGACACTCTCGTTTAGGTGCAGTTTGGCTGCCACGGCTGAAGCTGGAAATAATGCAACAACGCATCTCACATATTTAAACAGAGAGCGGCTGGAAAGCGCAGCTGGATACAGCACATGTCGTCAAGACCTGGCAAAGCTCACATGCATATTGGGCCCTTCTGTGCCATTAACCACATTATCCATCTCCCGACACATGAAGGCACTTGAATTCCTTCTTTGCATGAAGGTCCACAGGCTGTTTAGAGGTCATCATCTGAAAGAATTACATCACCTGGGAAACACTTTCAATTTGTTTTTGTTTTATTCCAACCCACATTGTTGTCACAGTCCTGGCCATTACTAAAGAATATAAAGAATGCAGAGCCTCTTATAGTGAAGCATTACTCAAGCTAGTCTACTACTATTATTATTATTATAGCTGTAATTATATAAACTGATAATGCACACATAAGAACCCTATTTGTGCCACAATTGATCAACTGAACATATTGTGATTTTTTTTTTTTTTCTGTAATAATTGCCACTGTATATATCACAATGGCAACTTTATATTTCACAATAATACTTCATCTAAAAAAATGCACCTGTATATCACAGATTTGTGACTTAACACATTAAAAGACTGTTAAACAATTGCTAGTATATTTTACAAATAAACAGTATGCAACACATGAAATTTGAAAGTACAAATACTGAAATAGTAATTTCTAATCCATAATCCAATTAATATTTGTTTTGTTTTGTTTATATATATATATATATATATATATATATATATATATATATATATATATATATATATATATATATATATATATATATATATAAACTTAGATTGTTTTACAGTGCATCTCACAACTGCAAATTTATGCATTACAATACATACTACTTTTAATCTGAAATATAAATATAATATAAAAACATTTTTGAGGCAGAAATATAATTACCTTTCTAATAGGCTTTTTTCTTTTAAATAATAATTTTGCTATTATCCAACTCAAGTAAAGATAAAACACTAAATGTAAGTTTGAGAAATACAACTAACATTATCTCAACACTTTCCTCAGTTATGCTAAGCAAACAAAAATCGAATCACATTAGTGGCAAATAAAAACAAAACTCTGACTGCACACAATTTCATGATAAAAATAAACAATATTGACTAATCATCTTCAGTTCTTTTTTGCAAGCGCTCTGTCCTCAAATCTCTGTAAATGTGCATGAGATGGACACAACAGCTGTAGCAGCACCTTACAGTTTATTGATGCTTTGGTAAATATTGTAGGTCATACACGATGAAAGTTTCCATCAGGGGTGGTTTTTCATTACCACTATAACAGCGGAAATAAATACTGATTGCACACTATGACAAACATAGAAAAACTTGTCTCAGAAATCCAGTTGAGCAGGATGTCTACAATCAAAATGTTTTGAAACAAAACTGCCACACACGTTTCATCTTACAGAAGCTCACTACTTCCAAAAAGCTCACATTGTGCAAATGTACGAGCCAAAATCATCTCATAGTCTGTTAAGAGTATCACCTTTGGCTTTTCCCCATCCTCTTCATCAACTTTGTATCTTGGTTCAACTCTCTGACCCATCAAGACTGTCACTTCACCTGAGCCAGACTTAAATGTATGACTCTATTAAGTACATACTAAGACCTCTCCAGAGCCTTTAATATAGATTGAGAGAGCCCTTTGCATGCCTTAATTTCCTCGAGGGGAAGCGGAGCTTAAAGTCCCAGCAGACGCAGACTGATTTTCCACTGTTTTAATGAGAATGACAGAGAGAGGGGAGACCACAAAAGTGGTATTTATAGAAACAGCTGGAATGTGAAGGGCTAATTGTGCTCAGTCTATTGCTCCCTGCATAGTCTGTTCACCATTACAGTGCTTTTCAACAGTACTAAATGGCGAAAGGAGACATACACCACTAGAAGAAAGGTTTCTGAGTTTCTTGACCTATTTTCACCCACAAAAAAAAAAAAAAAAAAAAACGTATGGACTAGAGGTATATTTCTAAATGTGTTTCTAACTCGACTGACACATTTAGGGCCATATTCAAATATCAGTGACACTGAGCTGTGCTTGCATGTGCAATGTAGTCTGATTCAAGAACAAATACCTCCTATAAACTATACTTTTTAGTGACTCAGAAACAAACAGTGTAACCAGTGTAGTCCAAATCACGAACAAACAAATCCTTTGAGTCAGTGCCATTCATGTATTTTTAAAAAAAAACAGTCAAAGCTGTTATTGAATCAACTGTGATTAAATATTTGTATATTACTGGAGTATTCCTCCTTCTGCATGTTACATTATTATATTTACATTTATGTATTTGGCTGATGCTTTTATCCAAAGTGACTTTCATTGTATTCAAAGTACACATTTCATCAGTTCTTCCTTTTCCTGGGAATTGAACCCATTACCTTGTTGTTGTTAGAGCCATGTACTGTTTGAGCGACAGGAAGGAAGCAGTAGGTGTCTTTATGAAAGTGATTTATTCAGGAACAAAACTAGGGACTGAGTCACTGAACTATTGACTCGCATGACTCGTTCAAACACACTGATTCATGGAGGAATAAGTTGCATGCCTTTATGAGTGAGTCATGAATTATTTACACAACTGATTCATTTAAAAACATTGATTCATCAAAAAATGCATTGCTCAGAAAGTTACTGTTTGGAAAAGTTACACTGGCAGAGCAAAAGCATCCGACAATATTATGTCTAAAATATAAAAGTTACCTCATATCGTTTATTCCACTGTTGTATAAAATCAAAATACGAGTGTCAGTGTTTTAATGGCATGAATGTCATATAAGTTCATGATAATTTATTCTAATTATACAATATAATAACAATTATTAATAGGGATTATAAAACGGGAAAACCATGCAATAAGCATGCACTAATTCACACAGTTTCCTAGAAATCACTAAACCGGTTGCATCGCTCAGTGTCATGTCTTCTCTCCATTTTTATTTTAGTTGTTTGGGATACTGTGTGTGTGTGTGTGTGTGTGTGTGTGCTCTTGTTTTTGTGACATATCAGGACATAATTATAACCCATGTCCCCATTTTTCAAAACGCTTATAAATCATACAGAATGAGTTTTTTTTTTTTTGAGAAAGTAAAAGTGCACAAAGTTTCCTGTGAGGGTTAGGGTTAGGTGTAGGGTTGGTGTAGGGCCATAGAATATACAGTTTGTACAGTATAAAAACCATTACGCCTATGGGATGTCCCCACTTTTCACAAAAACAAACATGTTTGTGTGTGTGTGTGTGTGTGTGTGTGTGTGTGTGTCATATGAGTTTAAACTCTATCAGGAGAACCTGGGTGCAGAGATGATGCCTGCTCCATTTGAATGACATTCAAAGAAAAAAAAAAATCTCCTCTTGATTACACTTTAAAATGTGGACGTAATCCTTTGCAATATGAACCAGGCATTACATACTCACTGTAATTAAACATATTAAGTCAGACAATGTGGAGCAATCAGTTGATCTCTAATGTATACATCAGAGCAAAGACTGACATGGAAAAAGTTTGTTGAAAAATTGGATCCCATGGAACATACGCACATGCAGCCTCATGTCACTTTGCATGCGACAGACGTTCACTCGTAACCTACATCTGTACAGCACTCAACTCCACTACACACAAGGCCAAACACCCAGCGGTCTTCTGTTTACATTTCTCAATGATGACAGTACACTTACCTGAAGTGAGGGAAGGCCAGACTTTAAATAGCACATCCGCACATTACCATGTACAGCCGACTGCTGTTAAAGGTGTCGTTACCCCAAACCAGTGGAAAAGTTTACAGTCAACAGATTATTTATTTCAAAGATTGTTTTCTACCCAAACAGACTGCTATCTAAAAAAAAAGGACAAGCTGTTTAGCAAACAACATACAGGCAAGCACCTGTTAACTCCCGCTTAAACAGTGTCCCGCTTTAAACTCAGCTGCTCATTAATACACCCTAACTGTGATTAATGAAAATCGTGTTAAAATTCGGACTTAGAACAAATGCGAAGAAAGTTACATTACATTGTATGAGAAGCCAAACATATCTTTTTGAATATGGTCAAATTTAAATTCAAATTCAGGTGGACCCCAAAAATGACTATTAACAACTGTATACTTTGCTAAAAAAAAAAAAATATATATATATATATATATATATATATATATATATATATATATATATATATATATATATATATATATATATATATATATATATATATATATATATATATATATATATATATATATATATATATATATATATATATATATATATATATATATATTTTAAGCCAATAAACCCATTACAACATAATGCCTAATACTAATATATATATATATATATATAGAGAGAGAGAGAGAGAGAGAGAGAGAGATTTTTTAACATAGTTTATAATATATAAGTCTATGAACAACTAATATCAAATGCTGCCATTAATACTTTAATTCAGCAAGGATGTTTAAATTGTGATAGTAAAGTCTTACACTGTTAGAAAATATTTATATTTTTAATAAATTATGGTCCTAAACTTGTAATTGAGCTTTGAGAGGAAGTGGCACCGTGACACACACTTTCTGGATTTACAAGATATCCCTAAAATAACATGGAATGTGTTGTACTTTTTTAAAAGGCTCTTCATACAATTTCTAATGAGAACAATCAAAAACAAATGTAGACCATATTTTTATAGTATGAAATGATTGCATAGCCATTTTAATGACTTTGTCAGACTTATTTTTCCTTTCTCCTCTAGCCTTTCTACATGGATTTCAACACAGAGGGCCAAGAACAACAAAGACAGAATGGGTTAAGAGCTCGTCTGGTTGTCTGGAAGACGGCGGCAAAATTCTCAATAAAGAAAAAAATAATCCAAATTCTAAGGGTCAAATCTTGGTAAAAGGCCTTAAAAATATAACTGAAAAATGATTAAAGCTTCGACACCTTACGCTAGTCACTGCTTAAAACAACTGCAAACCCAGATTGCATGCTGGATTGATTAGAATAATTTTTACAGGCCAATCATATAATAAAATATGGCCAGTGAGCAGGAAACAGATATTGTCGTGATTATTAATAGCATTGGTTTTGTTTGCGGCGCATCTTAAACCAGTATTCATTCACAGTATAATTCGTTTGACTTGAGCGAATCAGGTCAACCGTTCCGAAGAGATGCACTGCCCAAAAATATCTCAGAGGGGTTCAGTGAGTTCTTTTTCACTTGCAAAGAAACACCATGAACTTCACAGCCTTATAAAACTACATTAGAATAGCTGTAGAGTGTTATTCAGTGAAATCTAGGAGATATGACAGAGTTACAAAAGGCTTTCTGCAGTTCATCAATTATGTGTAATGAAGTGCAGAAGGGTAGCTGACAGATAGACATGCACGTCCATGGACATTTTCAACATAATGATATAGATTAAATCTATGTTTATAAATGTATATAATGAAAATTTATGACTGGAAAGTAAATTTAGCATGTCACATCACAGGACAGTTTAACCTGCGATGTTAAAGGAATAATTCAACCAAAAATCTCCAAACAGCTGATAAAAAACATCACGATAACCCACAAGTAATACACTCCACTCCAGTTCATGAATTATCATCCTTTGAAGTAATAAGCTGTGTGTTTTTAGTAAACAAATCCATTAAGTTATTTTTAACTTTTAACCTCTAAACTTCTGGCTAAAATATGAGTGCTTTATCCATTCTCCAGTATTACTTTAGGATTATTGTGATGTTTTTCTTAGGTGTTTGGACTCTCATTCTGACGGCACCCATTTACTGCAGAGGATCCATTTGTGAGCAAGCAATATAATGCTAGATTTTTGCTGATAGTCCTGGACTTCTTGGACTAGGTCTTGAGTCACATTCAGTGTGCCTCGAAAAAATTGCACAATTAGACATTCACGCATAGCAACTGTGTTTCACACACTCATGGAGTTCTGATGATTATATTTTATTTTCCTTCTCTCCACCTGTACGGTTTCTGCTGCCAAAGAGGGACAAGAGCAAGACAAGCGACCACCAAAACTCACTGCTCACTCATCGAAATGCTGACTAAAACGGCAGTGTCATGCCCCCAGGGCTCACCGAGAAGCCAACAGAAACACACGGAGAATGACGTCATCAAGAGAGATGAACTGCAGTGGTGAAGCTGAGGACGCCAACAGAACTGGCCTGTGCTGCCCGTGTTATTCAATCCACTTCCTCCTCTATTCAGCTGTGTAGGCCATTAGCAGAGCTATGCATGGGAACTAAGGGCCTGCCAGACAAGTGCTCCTAGCGTCAGGCTACATTTCCTAGGACTCTGTCAGGGAGACAGCCCCACACAATGTGAGGGTTATTGGATAGAAATAAACTCTCCATACAGTATGACTTGAGAAAGATCCGATTTGAATGCAAAGCTGTGAGGAATGTTCCTTTAAAAAGTAACACACTCTGAGAAAAGTCTGTAAAAATAGGGCTCAGTGAACTTTGTTAATAAGTCATTTTACATATGTTTCACTGGTATTTTACCCATATTTTGTATTGCATTGGATAAAGGGTTAACCGAAATATTTGTAACAGATAACCTTTTCTTTTTTTATTCTGTTCTTACATCATATATATATATATATATGTGTGTGTGTGTGTGTGTGTGTGTGTGTGTGTGTGTGTGTGTGTGTGTGTGTGTGTGTGTAAATAAATATATATATCTCATCATAAAAAAGTCCTGATTATATTGCATTGCTTTCTCTTACCTACTGTTTTATCTTTATCCTCCAGAATGGTTTGACTTACAGGATTGTTTTTACAGTGGAATTGCTGTGTGCATGGTGGGGTGGGGGTTGACCGTGTTATCACCCAACATAGTTTGCATGCATGACAAAAGGGTTATAAAATTAAACAAGTCAAAATAAAGGCAAAGTTTATGGGGGCCATGCCTGTGAGCTTCAGGGCAAAGCAAATCCACTGCTACGCACAACAGCCATCTGAGGCAACACATACATTCTGTGTTATTCTGTCGGCTACAAATAATGCATTAAACTAGCTTTAGTTTTTTTATGTATGCAATGCTGCTTTATTGATTGTGTTGGAATCCCTGAATGCAGGTGTAAATATTTTCAAGAAAAAAAAAAAGAGAGACCTAGACCCACATGAGTCAATCAATACAATTTTGCTTTTCAATATACACTGATTTTCATTCGTCATCTACATCAGCAAGAAGCTGATAGGCTTTTTTTTTTAAACTGCATAGTGTTAAGATGTGGTCTAACTCTGCAGACTTCACCGTTTGGTGTATGGCCTTTCTTTTTGAAGCTGGAATAGCTGAAACCTCGTGGGTTGATAATTCCAGACTCTTATTTAAATCCTCAAAAAAAAAAAAAAAAAAAAGATGTCAGATTCAATGCGTGTAAGGGGAACACCAGTCACATTTTGATTTGTGAAATACAGAATTCTCAAATAAGAATGACAGAAAATCAGATCAAACTAGTGGCTAAAGCTAATTTGTAAGGCAGGACACTTGATATCTTCACCATTGTCTAACAGACAGACTTTCTCCTTCCACTATTAACATGGACAATTCAGCCAACACAATCAAACCGTGGTCCAAACGGTACTGTTTTCTCCTCATAAAAACAATAGTCGTGGCTTCAAGGCAAGCACGCTAGATGATTGAGATATTTTATTTAAAAAGAACATCTCAGCATAAAAAAAAAATAGAGCAGATAACTACAAAAACTAAAAATGCATGACCGAGTTATCAACAGTCAAAGAATTTAAGAATGCTCTTTATGACGACCCGTTTTCCTCACTCTCACTCCGCAGACCACCACCATTCCTGAGCCCGTTGCCTGCGGTTATTTAAAGTCCGCTGTTTTTCTCTGTTTACTGAATATGCACAGCTAGCTTCTCTGCCTGGTCAGAAGGGTCTAGGTGAAAGAGACCACCATGAGCCCCACATTGTGTTGACTCAGTTGCCTTGCCTCAGGCGCGACAACATCCCCTGAGGAGAGTGACAGTTCTGGAGATTTTAGACCCTCTTCCCTGATCCCTCACTCCTGTCAGGGGTCACCGCTTTCCAGGCCCAAAGCTTAGTCTGTTCCCCTCCCTTCCTTGTTAACCAGTTTAATCTACCTCATTGTTTGTCTGAAGACCTTCTCGCCTTCCCCAGAGTTCACCCATTAAATATCATCAGACTGCCACGTTGCCTCTTGACATATTTATCCATAGCCTGTTCTGAGATCGATTCCATGACAAGTCACGGATGTGGATTTCTTTGTTGATAAATCCAAATGTCTTGATAGAAAATCAAATCTGAAATATGAGCCAACTCAAGGTCAGTAAAAGTGTTATTCTACTATCACTGAGATTATAGTGGAGTTTTCATTAATAATTAGAATTTAAAATTTTTTAGTTAGAAAGTAAGTATAAAATAACAGTTAAGGTGAATTTAATTCTTAGGAATGTTTCGTGAATCCAGCTCCAGATCAGGCAGGCATATTTCAGCAGCCCTTTTAGACTGTTAGTTTATTCAAGTCTAGATATCGTGACTCAGGCTAGGATGTGTGCGATGTGAAGCATGCCACCAAACATCAGGACCGACGTCTGTGGGTTAGGAAGTGTCAAGTTAATGCCGAGCACCTCCTACGTCTTCCCGCTCACACAGAGCACAATTCCAAAAGCTCAGACAGATCCCACAACACTCTCCAGACGGCAATTGAGGGAACCCAAATGGGAACAGTCAAAGGCTACTGGCTGGCCATCCTGTTGACGCACCCTCATCTACATGGATTCCAGGCAAAACTGTTTACTTGCCTAGATGGATTGGATAAGTGCCGATAATTTGTCCAGTTTAAGCCGCTGGATTTGTCATCCTCAATCCTTTTGGACTTTCCTTTTTTTTCCTATTCTGGTTATAATTGGCGGTGTGTCACAAGCATTTTGCAATTCTGAAATTCACTACTTTGTCATAATAAACTTTTTAGTCATAATATGAGTGCGTCATTTTATTTATTATGGGTTTTACAGCTTATATATATATTTCTAAGGCAGAACATGCCTGGTGTGTCAGTTTTGACATCTACCACATCACATGACTTCGGCTGTTGGATGGTATGCTGGTCACGTTCCACATGGATGTTAATGTTTTATTTACAAAGTGTCCAAGTTAAGTTCGAACCTTGCCAGTGATTTGATGCCATATCTGCATCTCTAGTAAAGGTAAATGGATGTGGTCGCGGGCGTGGACCAGAATTCAGTCTTTCAGTCACGGCATTTGAACATTTTCCACATCAGCTAATTTCCTCCAATCCCGTACTCCTCTTCACCACAACCATTAGTCTTTCCGCTCTCAATCTCTCCATCCACAATCACTAACTCACGCTCCTTCTTTCTCTTTTCCCCCCTCTTTGTCCCCCTTACTCATTTTCGTTTTTTCTGAAGCATGCCGTCTCTGCAGCAACAGTGAGTGCTGCATAGCCTGCTGGTGTTCACAATAATATCTGACTCACCGTTTAGCTTCATTCTACATTTAAATGTGCTTATTCATTCATTCTTCACCCAAGAAGAATCTGTTCTAGAATAGAATTCTGGAGTCCAATTAAAGGAATTGTTCACCAAATGAAAATTGGTGAGCATGTGATGTACAGTAATGCTACATTTATCAAAATATGATGAATAAACAAACTTGTGCACAGTACAGATTTGGAAGGGGAACAAATAATTAATTTTTACTGCACAAAGCCTAAGAATGAAATGAATGAAATTCCACTGCGCATTCTCTTTATTCCGAAGCCATATAAAGTATTCATTCAAATTTAATTCAAAATGCATTCAAAAAGCAATTGCTAGCTGCTTGGAGACACAATGATAGATTAAGTTCTGGCTTTGAATCAAGTTTGGGACTTTTTTCATTGGCAGAGTAAAAATAGACAAAGTAACAAAGTATTCAGTACAACATCACTCTAATATAATATTGCTTAATTTTAATAAGTTGGCAATTCACACATTTACATTTAATCATTTAGCAGATCGACTTACAAATGAGGACAATAGAAGCAATCAAACCAACAAAAGAGCAAAAATATATTTAAGTGCTGTGACAAGGCCCGGTTTTAGGTATTCATTTGCAATTAAGACTGGAAAATTCAGACTTCAGACACCTTAAATGTTAAATAGGTCTCCTTGAAACACTAATTTACTGGGAAGTTCATCAAAGAAGAGATTCTAAAAGTGGACATCGAAGTGTACAAATATGTGGAATACCCAGATAATACCAGTTTGGATGGCCTATATCCATCTTCTTGATGAAGGCTTATGTTATTTCTACCATAAATGCCTGGTATTACACTATGACATCAAACACTGTTCCATAATCACAACTCTTTCTTTGTTTCGAAGCAGTCCTGAACTCGTTCTCCATTGTTGTCTTTCTTTTTTCCCAATCCAATAATTGCCTAAAAGGTCATTAATTAATTTCCTATCGTCTTAATGGAAAACGAGGGCAGTTTTTTCCACTGGACTGCTGCTGCTGCTTTGTTTGTGTGTGTGTGTGTATAGGGTTGTTCATTTTCGCTTCTGGACACCATGAATCATGCTTTTCATAAGGCTTATTCAAAGCAGTAAAATCTGTTCCTGACAACTATATTAGAAACAGCTTCTTGAGAGTGAAAAAAAAAATGTTATATCATTTTCCTTTTTTTTTTTCTTTTTTTTTGGGTGGTGTTGTTTTTACACAGGCAGATTTGCTTTTTTTTCTATGCAGATAGTGTAGTCTGATTCATCTGTTGTTTTGGCTGTCCATCACATCACATGTTCAAAAGGTCAGTATGCAATGCCGCAAAAAGTTCAAGGATATAAACAATATTTTTGTCAATACGTACAGTCACTCAGTTGCAGATGGAGCATAAACTATTACAGCATTCTCGCCCCCAAACAGATTAAAACGATTAAAATCCAGACTGAAGTATTCAATTAAAACCAGAGATTTTAGAGGTAGGTCTGCATAACCTTTTCACCTTTAATTCACATTTAATATTGTTATTCTTTATTTGAGGCTTTTGCTTTAAACCTTGCAAAGTGTATTTTTTTTATTTTTTCCCATATAACACAGAGACACAAATAGCAGCAGTGATCAATGAGAACGATGGGCACACTTTGACAATCGTGTGGGAAACGGAAATGGCAAACGGATCACCACAAATGCACATTCAATCAATGGCCCAGAGCCTTTGGGTAGGATGGAAAATGTATTGAGCATAGTAGCAAATGCACTCATGCAAACATCTGATCATCAGAACATCAGTTGTTTACATCCTGCACCTTCTTGAGAAATCTTTGAGAATTCTGATTCATCCTCATTTTCTTGTTATGTGCTCACAAAGAGGTCACACCAGTAAGCAACCCTGATTACCTCATGGTGGAGTAACTCTACAGGCTGTGGCCGGTGGAAATGGAATATATGAGATGATGATAAGATGCATGCATGGTTCAACAGTGCTATCACAGACTAGAATTACTCTGAGGTGCATTATATCTAAAGTAGGTCCAATAAAGTCAAACTGTTTAGGTATTGTAATTGCAAAATACAGAATTCATGATACACCATCAGTTCAAAACACAAAATTCATGAATGGGAATTTTAGTTAAATTGGTTATTGCACAGAATGCTTAATTGGAGTTTGTATCACAATAACAAGAAGTGGAAAAGCATGTAATGGCATTCTGGGAACATTATTTAACTAAACTAAACTATATATATATATATATATATATATACACATTTTATTAGAAAAAGTGTTACAAAACATCACACTTTACAATTTTAAAATTTCTTGATCCGGGTAAGCTCCAGGCTTCCATGAACTCAAGTTTTTTGGAACCAAACTATTGAGTCCCGCCCTCCAATTTGTGGATCTGAATCAGAACCATGCAGAGCAGGTTAGCCTAAAGAAATGTATGCGATAAACCATATTAATTATGCACATTTATGTAAAAAGTTTCACCATGAACTTCACTACATATCCAAAAGAGATCGAACAAAGTGCAAGAGTGTCCCACCAAAAATCAAATTTGGGCTGATCCTGTGCCGTTGCTGAATTCTTTAGGGCACCCCACCCCTGTTGCCAGCTTGAATGAGGTCATATTGTTCAGGAACCCAGTTGTCGATAAGCACAATAGACTGTGTGCAGATACCATTTGAGCCGAGTTGAGTCACACCAATCACATTTCTGGGAACGAACTAGACACACATTCAGCTTCCTGACCAACCTACTGCCCATGTGTTCATCTGAATGCTAACTTTCCTGTGTTTGAGTATTCCAATTATCCATAATTCTTTATTGCCAGGAATCAAGCGTGTAGTTGGGTATCACAGAAGGTTGCTGTTGAGAACAATCTCTAAACTAAATTTCTGCAGCAGTGGTTTCAATAGCCCTTCAGAACTTTCACCAACAAGGACATGAGGTTTTCTGCCATGTCATGTTAACTGACATTTGTAAAGACATTCTCAGTAGGAATGTTTTGGATATGTTTCTCACTGTGTGCTTTCTGTAACCTTCCATAAACAGCTCTCCCCAGCTCCTCCAGTTGGCCTCAGACCACCTACAACTGGCCTGTCAGCGAGACCACTGGGCGCTCTCCATTCACTGAGGATGTGAAAAACCGAACATGTGTGTCTTGAATTCACAATCATTTCCAAAGATGTCCCTTTTAAGCGCTTGATTCTGAGCAGATATGTTTGTGCAGCAAATTTCATGTATCTCTAAAACTGCATTTCGATTCAGGGAGTGATTGGACCTTGGACAGTGACAACATTCCCCGCTGTCCACGCTCGTCATGCACCTGGCAGGAGGCAGTGACATCATGGAAGATCTCTGGTTTACAGAGCTGGGCTTTACATTGTCAAATGCCTCATAAACCAGCTTTGTTGTGGAATAACAAAAGCCATAACCATGGAAATTAATAAAAAGAAACTTTATTAAACAGGTACATCATCACTAAAATAAGCGAGACCTCTTATGCCAGAAAAGGTCTTGAGGTCCAAAACACAATAAGTGGCTTGTGCCAAAATAACTCACTGGGCGAAACAGAAAAACAGAAATCAAGAGAACCAACGTTTTCCACCCTAGAACCACATCATTGTGCATGGTGAGATGGTAAGAGGCAATAAACAGTGTAAAATTCAGAGGGGCTTTGACATCGAACACTATGTTATGATTAAAGATGGGTTGAAGGGAGGTCACTGTTTGGGAGGGATGGGGAGCTATTAGCTGTTCTTATAAGAAGGTACATTGCGTGCAGAAGCCAGTGCCAACTGTTCAGATGGGATAAAAAGACAAACAACTGTGAATAGAAATTGGTGTAGAGACGTTTGTTTTCTCCAGAGAATCAAAGCCTTCCAGCAATCTCAGTACCATTCATAATGTCACCATTTCTGAAATATTCAAGTGACACCATAAATGAAGATCATAACGCAGATGGTACTATTCATAGGAAACTAATATAAACATTAGTTACCATTATCCAGATATTCCGACATGCATGTCACTTTCCCGCCAAACTCCTTGTTACTGTCACTATCACAACAGCATTGCTCGCATCAAAGGATCACATCATCCTCCCATCTGAAAATGTATTTTCATTCTTTTTCTAAGTCTGGCTGTTCCTAAAATAAACTTTTTCTGTACTTCAACAGAGTTGCTTCCAGAGATAAACCGATAACATTGTCCTTTTTTCAGGGGATCTTCAAAGCAGTGAAGATTCATACAACCTGAAAAGGATTTATAGTGTTCATTACTCAGTTTCTAGGTAATGTCTGACAAAATAAGATGTAACTGAGCTGTGTTTGACAAGTAAGTGCACAAATTTAGTGCCATTAGTATCCATTCTGAAGAAAAAATAAATAAATCAGAGCCATACACTAGGTTTGTGTTTGCTAGGTTACATTTATTAAGACTTAATTATATCTGAATGTTTAAATTCTAAATGTGCTTCAAAATGGAAAAGATATAATATCACAGAATGACTCATTAACACATCATCCCGCAGAATTTCACCGATTTCCCCCTAAAATCTGCACTGAAAATGTAGTGTAAATCCTGGTCGTAAGTTCATAGGTATTTTCATTATGAAACTTGTTTCTACATGTTGTGCTCGTTCACACTCCCTCCCCGTCTTCCTCTGCTTGACTTAACCGTCACCGATATTCCAGCTGGGTCTAATTTCAGTGGCTTTTTTTTTTCACCTGTTATTATTATTTTTAATCATAAATGTTTCCTCTCTTGGTGATGTTAATATCTGGAAATACACTGATGAAGCCACAGAACCTTCACAAGTGTTTGCACGCTCCATGATTAAGGGCGCCTGGAGAGACTTCAACTGGGCCTCAGTGTATAGAGCAAGAGACAGCCGCCATGGTGAGCTTTCCAGTAATATCTTGGATAAATCAGGTGTGATGGCGGAATGGAAAAGTTTGGTCTCCGACATTTTCACCTACTTTTTAATTCTCTTTCCAAACATTTTTTTCTCTAGCGCTGGGGTTAATCTTTTCTGCCCTGTTACCATTCATTGCTTTTACTTGCCAAAGGAAAAAAACAAATTAATAACAACTTTCGCTCGGAAGGCGTGAAATTGGATATTTCAGCAGTTCATCTCTCTTTCCTTTTCCAGTAAAAGCACAGGCAAAAACAACCATTTACTCACCTTCACAGTTTTTACACACACACTTAACCCACTCACATGCTTTTCTAAATGGTCTGTCCAGTTGTAGGGCCAGTCAGCTTAGCACGCTAGCTGTCCAAACAGGGGGAAAAAAGAGAAATTAAGGGGGAAAAAAGAAATAAAGAAGATCAGTGTCGGAAAACAAAGTGAGAAGAAACAAAATTCACCTCGTTAGATTATCACATCACATTAATGTTTATCTTAATTGTCATTGTAAAAAAAATAAAAAAATAATTGAATGCAACTTTTATTTTTCACAGATATATTTAGTTCTGGCAAGACACTGCTTTGTTTTTCACCAGTATCATCGAATTGGACAGGAGCTGGTGACTGCTTTCAGCTGTGAGGTATTAAGGAAGGTGAGAGACAGAGCAAGCAGATTAGCGCCATGTGCATGGTCATGTCGAGGTCTCAGCATTCAAACAAAGGAGTTGCTGCCATCAGAGACCAATTGCTCTATCATGTGGTGTTGATGCTTGGATAGGGAAAATGCAAATGAAGTGTGATTTTTGGATGACCAAGCTCCTTTTTTTAATTTGTGAGTGGTATGACTTTGGCAAATTTGCATATTTCTTCCTTGGCAGGATAGCGGCTTAGGAAGTAGATTAGGTCTTTTTTTTCATAGCACACTTTCGTGTCTCCATGCAGTTGACTGACTGAATATATTAAGGCATTGGCTATTCCTACTCATTGTTTACTGAGTGAAATAGTGGTAATGTTGTGCCAAAATGTAAATAGCAACAAAAAGCATCTAGTTAACAACAAGCACAAATACTAATAGATAACATTCTCACAAATTAAACAGTAATATGCCATTTGTAAATTGCCAGACACTGGGCGGAGTTTATAGGTTGGAGTCAAGTATGCATATATTTTTCCATTACTTAAGCTCATCAAATATATCCAATTTTAAAAGAATTTTTGAAGACATACAAGATTCAACTAAAAAAAAAAGTTAGTTTAAAAATGAGTTATGCAGCCAGTTTGATCATACTTTATAAACTTTGTTTAATTTTTTTTTTTTTTTTTTTTTTTTTTTGGTGGAAATTTTAAGTTTAAGTTGACCACAGAAAATATTTGATGACAGCCAAATGGACTGACTCGAAAGGGACTATTTAGGCAATAGGTAAACATGTACAGCTCCTTTCGATCTGAATTGGGAAAGACTGAAATCTCTGAAACTTCAAGATTGCACTTCAATAACATAGATAATATTTTCTTTGTATCAGTATAATTGCACAGCTAAACTCTTGATTTGCCTCAGAGCCTGTCAGTATTTGCTGCACAACATAACCACACTATGACAAGCCATTCATGCACATTTCCTATGCGCCTTATTTATTCTGTATACACACGGAGAGAATCAGATGTGCAGCAAATAGGAAGCAGGACACTGTGAGAGGGTTCCCTCATGACTCACACCAAATCAGAGGGGTCTAATTAAAGCCATGTTCCTCTGGGTGAGGCCTGAGTTCCATGCATATATCTACAAATGCTACAAATATGAAAAACTTTCTTGGCTGTTGCAGGGCAGTACTCAGCATTGACTTATTTGTCCGCTGAGATGAAAAGCAGTGAAAGCAGACAAGGGAGAGTGGATGTCTATAGCTGTCACGACCATAAAGAATTTCTGATGGTAGATTCAGGACAGATACCCACTTCTATCACATCTCTGATGTGATGAACATTCAAGCATCCATCCATCCATCTATCAAGAAAAGAATAAAAGTATATCTATATATCTAGAAAAAATATATGTCGGCAAAGCATTCTGGAAAATGAAGTGTTCCATCTGTCTGTGTCTGTCTGTTTTGTCTAAAATGGAAAAAGTTAAAGGGTAAATTCACCCAAAAATGAAAATTATGTCATTAATGACTCACCCTTATGTCCTTCCAAATCCGTTCCAAACACAGTTTAGATTTAGTCAGAAAGCGTTCCGTCTCTCCATTGAAAATGTATGTAGGGTATACTGTCCAGAAAGGTAATAAAAACATCATCAACGTAGTCCATGTGACATCAGAGGGCCAGTTCGAATTTGTTGAAGCATCAAAAATACATTTTGGTCCAAAAATAACTAAAATTACAATTTTATGCAGCACTGTCTTCTCTTCCGGGTCTGTTCTAAGTGTGTACACGACACTGCTGACGTGTTTTCTGGTGTGCCCAATAACAAAGATAACACGTCAGCAGCGTCATAGATCAGCAGCATCACTGCAGTGTTGTGAACGTGCTCACAACAGACCCAGAAGAAAAGACAATGCTGAATAAAGTCGTAATTTTTGTTATTTTTGGACCAAAATGTAATTTCAATGCTTCAACAAATTCTATCTGACCCTCTGATGTCACATGGACTACTTTGTTGATGTTTTTATTACCTTTCTGGACATGGACAGAATACCATACATACATTTTCAATTGAGGGACAGAAAGCTCTTGGACTAAATCTAAAATATCTTAAACTGTGTTCCGAAGATGAACAGAGGTCTTACGGTTTGGAACGACATGAGGGTGAGTCATTAATGACAAGTTTCATTTTTTGGTGAACTAACCCTTTAATTAAAGGTTTTCTAGGAAATTAAGTGTTCTATCTTGCCTATCTATTAAGAAAAAGGTAAATGAAATGCTTTTAGCAAAAATGTATGCGGGTAAAATGTCTGTCTGTCTATCTATCTATCTATCTATCTATCTATCTATCTATCTATCTATCTATCTATCTATCTATCTATCTATCTATCTGTCTATCTGTCTGTCTGTCTGTCTGTCTGTCTGTCTGTCTGTCTGTCTGTCTCTCTGTCTGTCTTGTCTGTCTGTCTGTTTAGAAAAAGATACGCAGATTCCAAATGTTTACATGGAAATTAACTGTTTTAATTATCTTTCTGTCTGTCTGTCTGTCTGTCTGTCAAGAAACAACATTCATTATGCAGGTAATGCATTCTGGTAAATAAAGTACTGCTGTATTATCTCTGTCTGTCTGTCTACCTCTTGCAAAAGTGTTATGCAAGTAATGCATTTTGGGAAGGAAGTGTTCTGTCTGTCTGGCTGCCTGTGTATCTTTAACTAGAGTAGACCACCTAGAGGATCTGAGAATGCCATTAATGTCCAGGAGAGGTTGGCAGGGACTGACTGAGTCTGATGGTGATGAGATGTGAGGCAGCACACTCTGAGCAGAACAGAACAGCTGTGAAAACAGACCAGTCTCACAATACAGACCAGAGCCATGGACTGCACGCTACCCGTGTGGTCCAGCCTACCCAAGGATGACATCAAGGTGATCTGCAGCAGGATCCTGCCATTTACACATCTTCTGCCACTATAAACAACTGCTGATTCCCAGAATTCCCAAAATAGCATAATTGAGTTTCTTTAAAAGATCAGTTTAGCATGTAGATGCGCTAAATACTAATTATTTTTTTTATTTTGGAATAATTGAAAAGTGGATTTGCTATTTCTAGACCCAACGGGTGAAGGAGTCCCATTCAAAAACAAACATCTGAGCAGAAGACAGATATTTAAGTGATGCTGTACCCCAACCGCAAAGCGTTCCCTCTCTGTCCGCAAAAGCTGCATACTAATTCATCTTGGGCTAATTAAACAAGCTTCTATTAGTGGCTAATTTTCTGCCATGGAAAGTCACCTCTTGATCCTGGGATCTAAAATAAGCCTGCTGACAACAAGAGGAGAAAACAGGGTTCAGGCCAATCCAAATGAAGTTCCAGCTGCCAAAACATATCAAGCATGGGATCCTGGCACTCTCCCTGCCCACTCAACACCACGTGCCAAATTTTTAATCACACAAGACTTGCATTCAAACATACATTCCATGTGCCATGCACATGATTGATAAAACAATATAATATGTAATCTATACAGACCCTGCTCCCATGAGAGCATTTTCCTTTCCTGGTTACAGACAAACATTTGCTTGGAGATCAAATGGCACACACACATGTACTCAAAAGCTGACAGACAATTACAACCACATCTCAATACATATGATCTAGTTTTATTTTCTGGCATCAGTTCCAGCTTTTTGAATGTGCTTCCAGCCACGAAATTTGAGTCTATGGCTAACTAATTCCCAGTAGGATATTTTAAACACTGTCCATGGCTGCACATCTCACTGCTCATTAGCAGTAAAACAAAAATCACTTTATCTACCTAACAAATTACGGATGAGTAAGAATATTACCTTTAAGAACACATCAAAACCTAAGCAACTCTTTCATGAATAAATAAGCATAACTGTCATAATTTGAATTAACTAGTTCCAATTGTTATTTAGAAAAATAATTGCATTAAAACAGTTTGTTTAGATGCTTCATGAAGTCTAAATAAATCTAAAGTGAGTCACAGATTCAGCAGTTTTTAATCAGATGGATAAAAAGGCCTGAACGTATACTGCTGACTAAAATCATTTTAGTTTTGCCAATCGATCCAACAGTTTGGTAGAAAAATTACATTGTGATGGGTCACGTATGAGTCACCAGTGCTGGTTTGTAAGTTTGTATGAATGCAAGACATCTGATGAATGAGACAGACTTATACTCACACTGCTCTTGAAAATAGCATGATAGTATGCAGACTAATCACAGGACAATTATAAGTGAACCTTATTTTTGGAAATATTGATCCGGTTGAAAGGGCACGCTTGCGCGTTTGGCTGCTGCTGCTGCTCCTCTCTCAGGTTTATTTTAAGTTGTTTCCATGGCTTGTGAACCAGTGAAGACTGTCTTTGTCTTTTAGTTCTAACATGATGTGGACTCATGCTTCACATGCTGAACTACTGCTTTTATCTTTGAGCGCTGTTTGTTGGAATTTACTCTCCTGTTGCCTGGCCCTGGACTTACACAGCTTACACCGCTGTAAGGATGCTGTTGATGTGGACTCAGAATGGCACTCAGGTACATTGCTCGCAGTTGTTGAACCTGAAGAGAAACTTTGATTTAGCGAATGACATACGAAATCACTGCAGTCATGCTGGAATACTGCGACATAAGCATTACAGGCATATACAGTTTTTTATGCTCAACATCTAAATCTGTCACTTATCCGACATTTCTGCGCAAACCCCATAGACTGCTGTTTAGACTTAAAGGTACAATTTGTAAGATATTTGCAGTAAAATATCCAAAAACCACTAGGCTAGTGTTATATATTTTGTCCAGCTGATTACTAACAATATCTCTAATGTTTTCAACTACTTGTAAATCATGAGAAAATTCCCATTCTCAACAGTGACTCGGGGCAGTGCAGTCGCCTGTTAATGACTTTAGTTACCTTTGTTACCGCCTTTACTGACGTAAACACCACATGACAACAGTGTCGTGGACAAAGCGGAAGTAGTGTCTAGCATCCAGCAAACCACTAGCTTGCTTCAACCAAGTTCCTTATTTACTTCTTCTTGCACGTTTTGTGGTGGACAGTGTTACTTATTTATGGAACATAATTACCGTTTACCGTCTGCCGCTGGTTCTGTCGACAAGGACAGTTCCCGTAAATGTAAGCGAATGGGCCAACTAAATTACCCAAGAAGAGTTTGGGACAAGAGAGAAAGAGCGAGGATTAATATCGGTGTTGCATTTTGTAAATGGAGAGAGCTTGGCAACAAACTTTAAACTTTAACACTAAACTTTAACTAGAAAGAGATCTTTACAGAAAACGTATGCCATTATAGCGATCTACAAGATTAGTATTATGGGGCATACACGCCAAACGTGGGGCATCGCGTCTCTAGACCTGCGAGAGGATGCGTCTGATCCATAGTCTGATTGTGTCTTTGCATCCGTTAAATCCATGATTTATCTTTCCATCAGATTGATAGCCATCAGCGGTTGTATAGAAGACAACAAATGCCATCATTCCACGCTCCTTCTTAGCATCATCAAACCACGCGATTGTTTTGGTAGTGCGCCCTCTCATGGCAGGTCCTACAACCTGTACCTTTAAAGGAATTAATTCATTATAATAACTTATCAGCACTCAAGTGTGTGGAGGTTGCCTCAGATTCATCTGCTCCCTCGCGTCTGCTGAAATCAGCACTGTTTAACGTGCACTCTGTCAAGAACAAAGCTGTTATCTTATCTGACAATTTTTAGAACAAAAGCTGGACCTTGTCTGTTTAACTGAAACTGTCTTCTTTTTAATTAATTGACTCCTGCTGGCTCCTGCCTGCGGCGCATATGGTCACCCTACAACTTATGCACTGTCCTACACATGACAAAGGCCACACTTTAAACCTTGTGACTTCCAATGGTTCATTTGTGTCTCAGTTGTCAACCTCTGATTTAGGTCTGTCTGATCATCGGGCTATCTCTTTTAACACTGAATTACCGAACTGATCTGATGATCTGGATGATAAAGCCTCTGTTCTGAATTCTGTTCTTTTGTCTGGCCTGGACATGCTGGCTCCCTTGGAATCACAAACTTTTTTTTTTTTTTGTTAGCTTCGCTCCCTGGTACAATGATGATCTGCATGCTATGAAGGCTATGTGTCGTAAAATGGAGCGTAGATGGTGCATATCAGGTTTAACTATTCATCACCAGGCCTGGAAAGACAGCTTACTTGAATATATGGCTGAAATTGTGTCAGCTACACTCAATCAACAAGCTGATTAAAACTCACAGCCTCTGTAATGTTCCTGCTTCAACTCACCTGTGTAATACGTTTAAGTATCTTTTTAGCACCAAAATCGATAATATACGTAACCACATTATTATGACTCAAACATCCGCTGCCTCTTTCTTAAATATTTCTGCATTTTCTTGTATTTCTCTCTCCAACTTTGCTATTCATGACTCCCAGGCTCTCTGTAATATGATTTGAAAATTAAAGCTTTGACTTCCAGATCGGATCCGATACCATCTTGTCTGTTCAAATCATGTTTTGATTCCATTTTTCCTGTTGTTCTGAGAATTACCAATGCCTCTCTGTGCACTGGTGTCCAGAAGCACTTAAAATTGCTGCTGTAACCCCTGTACTAAAAACTAACAAAATGGACTTTTGAATAATTTTCATGCCATCTCCAATCTTCCATATCTCGCCAAAATTTAAGAACAAACAGTGGCTTCTCAATTGCTTCTCATGTTTCCTTTAATGATCTTTTTTAGCCACTTCAATTTGGATTCCGTAAACTCCACAGCACTGAAACAGCGTCAGTTAAGTTCACTAAGGATTTGTTAATGGCTTCTGATTCTGGCCGTCTATATATTCTGTTTTTTCTAGATCTTAATGCCACTTTTGACACTAAATCATTCTATTTTAATCACCTGTTTTAGGGACTATCTGTGGAGTTTCTGGTCCGACCTCTCTGGTCGCAAGCAGTCTGTTGTGATGGGAGGTTGCAGGTCTGAGGTCAGTTTGGTGCACTCAGGTGTTCCCCAGGGATCAGTTTTGGGCCCTTTACTTTTTAGTGTTTAGATTTTTCCATTTGGCTAACTGTTAAGAACATTTGGTCTTAACTTTCACTTTTATGCTGATGACACTTTCCATACATTCAAAACTTAATGGTAATATGCCTCTTTTATTTCTCAATGTTTTATTGATATAAAAAAAAATGGATGTCTGAAAATGTTCTCTTGTATAAACAGTGACAAGACTGAAGTAATGCTTATTGGTTCACCTCACCAGTTGCGCAAAGCAGAGTCTGTAACCTTAAGTGTGGATGGCTCTGCTTTACAGTTTCAAACTAAACAAAAAAATCTGGGGGTGATATTTGACGCAACTTAACATTTGATCCGCATGTTCGTAATACAGTCAAAACTTCTTTTTTTTTCATCTCAGAAACATTGCCATATTACATCCCAATTGACTTTTTCCATGGCTGAAAAGTTAATCAACACTTTTGTTTTTTCGCGTATTGACTTTTGCAATGCTTTGCTGGCTTGTGGAGTTTCAAAAGCTACCCTAAGTAAATTAGAGTTAGTACAAAATTCAGCTGCTAGAATTCTTACTAGGACCAGTGCAAGGGAGCACATCACATCTGGTCTTTTAACTGTTCAAACAACTCTGCTAAAAAACTATGGGTGATCAGTCTTTCTCTTCTTTGGCTCCTAAATTGTGGAATTCCATGCCCTCTGAGATAACGAATGCCTTAGTGTTTTTAAATTCTCCCTTAAAATTTACTTTTACTATCTTTTATGTGATTTATGTCTTTACTTTGTCTTTTATTATATTTTCTTTGTATTGTTTGGTGAGTTCTATACTGCCTGTACTGCTGTGTGTATCTTTTAACTTAATATTTTTATATGTATTTAAAGCGCTTTGAGATGCTACTTTTAAAGTCGCTATATAAAATAAAGTTTATTATTATAATTATTATTATTCACATTCAATGGTACTTCTCCAACATCAAATCATACATGAGATTACAGAGAATATTATAAGGATACATTAGCTCTGTTCCAAATGCAATAAGCCAGTGGAATATACCTGCCAACAGCAGTATACGGGAACAAGTACTGCATCTTGCTAGACGAATATGGAAAAAATGCCTTTTTTCTCCTGAACTGAAGCCTTTCTTATTCACACAGTAAAACTACACTGCCAGTGGTGCAGTGTATTAAAAAAAAAAAAAAAAAAAAAAAAAAAACTAACCAATGGCTAGGCAGCGGAGATGCACGAACCTATGGCGACGAAGCCCGCCAAGCCTGCCAAAGCCCACCAGAATGGGCGGGGCACGCTGGCTATATAAATGGGTGTTCGACACAGGATTCTCAGGTTACTTCGACTGAAGTGCAGCTACATAGCACAGCTAGCAATGCAGTACTAATTTCCGTCTCTCAGGTAACCAAGGTTACATTATGTAACCAAGTGCATTGCCTTTCGATACTACACTCATACTGTGTCTTGCTAGACGCATATGGGAACAGTACAATCACGCCGTGCTAATATAGTGGAATGACTAAGATATCAAACTTCCATAAGCAATCCAGTGCCATAGAGAAGTTAGGAATAATCCAAAACTAAAATGAGTTAATCTCCTTGAGGTCACACCTGGCCTGATTATTCGTTCCAAAGTACTCCAATCACTTTGACACCTATGGACTGAGAGGAGACAGGTGAACAGATTCCAAAGAGCTTGAGTGTGATGCAGTTAAGGGCTCTCTGCCAGATTTGTTTATGTAGCACGTGTCACTTAAGTGGAATGGACTCTGGCCTGTAAGTCTGGAACTTTCAGGTTATAAAACCTTGCAAATGTGGACGTCAAGGCCCAGCCAACCACCTCACAAATATCCACAATGGACACACCACTGGACCAAGCCCAATACCATGACCCTAGTTGAGTGGGCCTGTACTCCAATGTGGCATTGAAGGCCCAATGAACAGTATGCTAGCAAGATGGCATCTACTATCTAGAGATCTGTACTCTGAATGGAGTGAAGAGCACCTTAGGTACCTAACGGTGCCTTGGTTTCAGGATGACTTAGTGTCATTGGGCCTGAATTCCAGGCAAGCAGGGCTAATAGAGAGTGCCTGCAGTTCCCTTATTTGCTTTATTTGAATGCTGCAGACTGTAGCGGTTCAAGGGTTGGGCCCTTCAGGGCCCTTGTTACCATGGGCAAATCCCATGAAGGGATGGTAGAGGGATGAGGTGGACTCAGCCTCCTGACACACCTTGGAAAGCAGATGACCGCACTGTGTCTGCCCACAGATTGTCCCTTGATAGGAGAAGCCGCTATGGGCGCTACATAGACTTTGAGTGTGGATGGGTAGCGTCCCTTATCCAGCAGCTGTACCAAAAATGACAGCACCTCTGTCAAATCAGTAGTCTGACACCAAGAGGAGAAAATAGACCACTTTAAGGTGTAGAGGCATCTCTTAGACGGGACTATAGCCTAGAAATTGTATTAAAAACTTGCTCTGGGAGGCTGGAAGGCTCCCATCGAGCGGCCAGAGGTGTAGGGCCCATAGGTTGGTTCGAAGGTGCCATATTGTCTTGTCTGCCTTGAGAAAGGAGATTCCATTCCAGCAGAAGAGGCCAAGGGGCCGCTATAAACTTTTGAGTTAGCTCTGATAGACACAGCTGGTTCATCCAAAGGGGGGGACACCAGGAGAACCTTGTGTTTCTGTTCCCTTACTTGCCTGATTACCTGTGGGATCAGAGAGATTGGGGGAAAGCATAAAGGAGGAGGTTGGGCCAATTGTGGGCCAATACATCCTTGGTTTTTAAGAAATAAACTGGGAAGTTAGAGTTGTCTTCTGAGGTGAAGAGGTCTACCTCGGCCTTGCCGATGATCTCCCAGATCCTCTGAAACACTTGCAGATGGAGCATTCACTCCCATTAGGGGACATTGATCCTTGATAAAATGTCCACTCCTTGGTTCAATTTGCCTGGTATATGTGCTGCCCTCAGCAAGCTCTGAAGAGAGGCTTCGAGGAGAGGCTTCCCTGTCAATTTATGTAGAACACAACAGAAATGTTGTCTGATCGAATTAACACATGGCGTCATTTTAAGACTGGCAGGAAGAACTGACAGGCTCAACATACTGTAGTTGAGTGCAGTTGATGTGGAAGCCCTTTTTCTGCTTTCGACCAGTGGCTGAAAGTTGGTGGGCCTTCGCACAGGGTCCCCCGACCTGACTTGTAGTAGTTTGTTGTGACAACTGTACTTTTGCAAGCCATTCCCATGGCCATGCCTGGTTCCATCTAAAGGGAATTCATCCAGGGGGCCGAGCTACTACACAGGCCTGACTCACTCTGATGTGCAGGCATCCATACGCCACGCATGGGATGGAATTCTTGGTTTCAACCAGGACTGAGGGAGGCGCATATGAAGCAGACCCAACTGTAGAACTGGCAATGCTGCTGCCATGAGGCTCAGCATCCTTTGATCTTGAAGGAGGTCGCCAGTCTCCCTATAGCCAGAGCCTGATCCGGCGCAACTACAGCTCTTATTTGGGCTGAGTCGAAAACTGTTCCCAGGAACAATAATCACTGGGTGGGGGACAACATGCTCTTGGCAAAATTGATCCTGAGTCCCAGGCACTCCAGGTGGCTGAGGAGGAGGTTCCTGTGTGATATTAATCCTGCCTCTGTCTGGGCCAGAAGGGGGCAGTTGTTGAGTTAGTTGAGAATGCGGTTTCCCATCTGTCTTTGAGCAGGGAGATCCGCGTCCATGTACTTCGTAAAAGTGCATTGGGCCAGAAGTATGCATCCAGAGAAAAGAACCCTTCTCTTGAGAAAATTTGCTCAAGGATCTGTTTCAGCGTAGTCATCCTGAATGACCTTTTCATGAGGGTGTGATTCATGTGTCTGAAATCAAGGATGGACTGGAGGCCACCATCTTTTAAAAAAAAAAGAAAACCACTGGCCGTGCAGTTTCACTAGGTGAATGAAAAAGGAGAAAAAAGGCTTTTGACCCATATGCGTCTAGCAAGATCAGGTACGAGTTTAGTATCGAAAGGGAACTGTATTTAGCATAATTTTTATTGAAAACTATTTTGTCTCCATGTCAATGGAAAAATGTAGCAGTTTTTTTACTTGAATTTTTGTGGCAAATAGCACGGGTCATTGTGTCACTCGCAGCATTATATATGAGCCAGTCTCATGTGAAATGAAACCCCTCGTAAAAATATTTATACACATGTTTTGGTGGCTAAACACAAGTAATATATCACATATGTTTTCCAACATGGCATGCTAGATGGGAAAATAATAACTTAAGGCAACCTTGATTAACGTCTGATGATAAAGACACACTGTATTCAGTTATTTTCTCTATTTTTACACTGAAAAAACTATTCAACATAATCCCAAAACTGGATCACTTTTTACCCAGCAACACACAAACTCTGCATTAACTCTAGTACGGTGTTCTGCAGGGATGCAAGTTCACATTAAGGGAACGTGAGATGGGTGTGCAGACCACGAGGTGTCATCAGCAGTGTGTGAGAATTAGTTAAACATTGCTATGTCTGTACATCTTTACTCATTAACACGCAGCATGAAAGAGAACACATGGCAACAACACGTCTCTCTCACACACACAACCGTCTGCTCATGAAAGAAAAAAACTGCATGGCCTGAGAGCCAGACACGCAAGCGGATATATCACGTTTGTGTGTTTTCAGGAATGGCTGCTACATTTCATTTTTCATCATTTCCCTGCCCACTCCGTGGCCCCACGATTTGCAAGGCCGCCCACAAACTGAGGACTTCATACCAGACAAGTGCATCACCTCGCGTCGGAAAGAATGAACACATCGCTCTCTAATGTGTTTCAAATGAGAGCAGGTATTTTGGAGAGTTGGCTTTGCGAAGTATCCCGTGACACCCCATACAAGCACCACGTGGCCCCGAGGAATTGTTTGGCTGTTCGGTGTCATTAGCATGAGACGTATGTACAACAATTTGCTAGCATATACAAATTACAAAAGCAAAGATAAATGAACACAGAAAAGAAGACAAACACTTTGTAATCTTAATGAAGCTTGTGGCAAATATGAAAGTCTGTGGTCACTGCAGCTGTTTCCCACTGAAGAACATTATAAATCATTGCCTAGACGAATGAGGTCTCTAATGAAGTCAATACCTAAGTCTTGAAACTGTTTTACAGTGAGCATATTTCAAGTGTTTGACTGATGTGTCAATGTACTACACATGCGTTAATTCAAACGTTAAAAAAATAATAATAAAAACTTAGCAAATCCACTTGGACTCAACAGTAGATGCAACTCAATCTGCACGGTGATGTCTGAAGTGAGCTGACCTGTGTGGACTCTGGATGGGACCTGATGAGATGACAGAGCAGAGAGACATTAGGGCCATTTGCTCCCCCTCACAACATCCCCTTTAATTATTTTTATAATGCAAGTGAAGAAGCAAATGGAAACTATGTGCAGCCTCCTGTGGTGGTGGAAGGGGTTGTTTCTTTCCCTTTATCCCCCCCCCCCTTTTTTCTGTGGTACTACTAGAGGAGTTTGATCTATAAACACATTGGAGCTCAATTTTTCTCCCTCTCTCTTTCAGAAGGGTGGTATGTCTGTAATGTGTCTAATTTTGCTTAATGAAGTACTGATTAGGTGATCACCTCCACCAAATCTTATTTAACAAGGAAAAGTATAAAAACCAGTGCTGTGGTCATCACTATCCTCTTTCAATAGGACCAGCTGGATGGCAAAAACAGTGAAAGTTGTTCCTCAAAACTGGAATCAGATAATAACTACTGACCATGCCAAAAGAGTTGAGTGAGGAAAAGAAGGGTTCAATTCTGGCTTTAATGGTACAGGGATACAGTGAGTGCTTCCATCCTTAAAATTTAAAAGACAGGGATTCATAAGAACAAGGTCAAGCTGCAGACGTTGGGGACAACAAAGCTACAGACCGACAGAGAGTGGAACTGATGGTTTTGCTATTTTCTCGATTTTTTTTTTTTTTCAGAGCTGTATTTAATCATACTAAATAACTTTCCACATCAGGGAGAAAGAGCAATTTATTTCCTAGAATTCCTTACCCGTGTTGAAATTCTTGAAATTGCAGTTCAGTAAACTTCCTTTTCCGTCATTCCAAGTTAAGTTCCTTTTGGGGTTGCCAATTAAATTAAAATTCTGTTCTTGAATTGCTTAAACCCTACAAGAAACATTGAAAAAAAAAACATTTTAAAATTATTTATTCATTTATATTTTGATTTTGATTTTGAATTCTTTTTTTTTATTTAAATCAAATTTGATTTGATTTAAATTTTCAGATATTCTAGTCATACCATTCTTGAGATCCAGCATAAAAAAAAAAAAAAAAAAAAGTAAAAAAAAAAAAAACATGTACTGCATGATTTACACATAATTTACAAACATAACATCCTGGTCCGAATCAGAGTTCACTTCCACTCCTCTCCCCCTGATGTTCTCTTTTACATTGTACCATTGGTTCAAAACCTAAGTACGTTTTGAGTCATCAACATAACTTTCAGTGGTAGCCATTTAACACTGTAACTATAACTCAGGACAAGTTTTATCCATGTTTTGTCTTCCTTCACTTCGTATGCTGTTCCCTTTTCATAGCATAACTAACTTTTTTTCCCATCTCCACTCTGTCTTTTTAGCGGTATGCCCTGATGTTGACCCTATTTGTCTGTTCTGTCCTTAATATTCTCCTTAGCATCCATCTCTTGATTCTGTCTCCCTCCCTCCTCCTCAAGCATCGTCCATCCTCACTTTTTCCCCAGTGAGCGTGTCATTATGCTTACCCACCAGAATGTGGAATCACTCCACTTCATGCAAGCAGAAAAACCACAAGTTGTTCTAGCTGGAGCGTGCCCAAACACTGCCAGTCCTGACAGTGGCTTCAGCTTGCACTTCCCCTGACTCATTTTTCTTCTGGCAAATTAGAGAGGAGAGTAAAATGGCCCACAAGTGCTCTGTTTGCTACCTTTCGCAGGATGCTGGCAATCCATGGGGTTTTGTGCTACCTTCTGGAGGATTCAAGATGCTAATGGTATAGACTAGCTATGAATAAAAGGCTCAGAGGGTTTGTGCACTGTAAAAGCAGGCCAACAGAGTGATATCATCCTTCCTCTACCTGAGAGAACTGGCAGTGATGGCTGAATGCTTTTACTGGATGTGCATGCATGAGGGTCGCAGGCAGGTTCTTGTTCTAGTCCGATCGGACCACACGAGCCTGTGCTCCCTAACAGGCAATAAAAACCATGTCCAGACGCCTCATGGATAGGCCAACAGATTATACTGACTGGGAGACGACTCACAGTATCAGCCATTCATCTGAGAATCCCAAAACTAGGAGACCTTTACAATCACACTGACCAGTGCTAAGTGACATTGGTCAAGATGGACGATGCTTGAGGAGGAGGAAGGGAGAGACAGAAGACTTAGGCTTGTAAAATGTGTGGGACTGGGTTGGAGTGAACCGTCTTAACATTGTTCGTGCTTGAAATGGCTGCCCAAGCAATACCAGAGCAGGTCAGAGCTCTAGGCTAACATTTCCCATTACACTAACAAGAAATGTTTTCATTATTATTTTGGTTTGTTCATTTTTTATTTGTCTGCTAACAACACATGTCAAGTATTCACTGCTCAGCTCTTTCCAAGCGAAGAAATGCACAACAGCGAAAGAGAAGAAATGCGAGTGAGAATATTGGGAATATTAATTTCCCAAAGTATGTGCATATGAAAAATACCAGGAATGAATGAGTCATCGAAATATTTAGCTACCGAGACAAAAGTCATAAAACATAGAAGTATCAGACAGCTAGTGAAAAATTTTATATTTGTGAAAAAATTTTAACTTTAGTGTGTCAATGGGGCAATGCATTTAAAGTGACACATTTGTACTTTTTTTGCACATTTAAACATTCAAATGTACATTGTAATCTGAACCCTTATAACACTGATATACTTTTGTTGTAGATATGTTTAAAAGTATTTGTTTAAGAAATTTGTTTTAAGCATTGAAATGAATATATGTTAGGAGGGTAGAATAAAACCTTTGGTGCCGTTCAGTAAGGAATCAATAATGCTGCCTTCTAAGTACTCAACAACTATTTGGTAACAAGAAACATGAACTAACAAGCTGTTTCTAATGAAACTATTTCTCCCCTTACCCATAACGCACTCCTGCTCAGTTCTAGCAGGTAAAATTTACTGTTTGGAGTTCAAAGCCATAGCAGTAAATTTTTCATTTACAAAAGAGGACAGGAGAAGTGAATAGTACTCTTGTTATGGGCCGAAATGTTGCCTTTTTCCCCCCTCTTTTTTATTGCAGGGGATTATTAAGACAAGCACTGGAACACCCTCAAAGCCAAAACTTGACGGCTCAAGACCTGCTAAACTTGCTAAATCAAAATAAATTATCTTTAAAAAGGTAAAGCTCTAGGGGAGCACTTGGACACCAGCCGACTAGCCTTCGCTACCCAGGACCCAGGGGTCAAAGAGGCCAGCGAGGTTGGAGAACAGATGACTGACACCAGAAAAAAAGAGAAATTACAAGAGAGGGCAAAGAAGGTCATACCTCCATCCCAGCTTAAAGTGCAGTCAGCCAATCATCAATCAACACTGCCAGCATCATAGTCAGTGAATGTGCGGGGTAAAAAAGTCTACAACGCTATAAACTCATTCAGTTCAACCTCAAATGACCCCAACAGAAGTTGAGATCTCTGCTTTACTAAGTAAGAAAAATAATATCTAATTCATCAATGAATGTATTTTGTTCTTTGGAATAAACAACAAGATATTTTGAACAATAATGAAAGCTTTCTTAATACCTAAGGCTACTAGTACACAATACTTACACAAGTTTCATGAATAAAGGTGCATTAAAATAGACGCTTTGTGTACAGTTATTACAGCTTATGGCAGCAGTTCCTCATCCAATGATAGAGAGGAGCATATCACTCTGTGACACAAAACTGATTCAGGTTTCTTTTGCTTCAAGGTATATATGGACTATAATGGCTGGAACTGGAAATCTGTCTTTGATAGGTCCTTAACGAATGATCAAATCTTTCATCACCATGAATGTGCTTTAAGAGAAAAGAGACACCAAGATTTCACCATTGTTTTCACCTAAAACTACATTAAACAAGAATCAGCCTTCAAACACAGTGATTTGTCCTATCTGACCTAAATATTGCGCAAGCACCAATAATTAAAAAGATATCACGTGTACAAGAAAGTGAACAATGTGGGAAAATATCATGGAAAATATTAGCAGGATGGAAAATGTTACAGGTATTTGGATTCCATGAGATACTGTAATAATATAAAGTTCTCTGCCTTCGAGATGACAAAACATCCAGAAAAACATTAGATCTCTTCAAATCCCACCTACTCACACACCACACACACATAAACACACACACACATACACACTTCCCCCTAATGATTTGGTTTGGCTGCAGTTGTACTCGGGCAAATTTGTGTATTATGACATAACCCAAAGCCCTCCGACAGACCTGAACTCCAAAGCTGTCTGATTTACACGGGCCTCTGAGGACTCGTTGAGGGAAATGCACAGTTTCTTTCCTGAATTTCACTTTCTCTTTGTCTCTCGGGACATCTAACTGTTTAAGGGTGTCAAATTAAAGTTCAGATAGAGGAAAGACCAACCGCAGCTGTGTAACTAAGTGAGTGTAGACAAGACAAAGAGTGACAAAGTGTATCAAATATGTAGGAGTTGTAAAGAATTCTGTGTGTTTGAGAGAATGAGAAAGCAATGGAGAAAAAAGCGTGTGAGCGGAGGAATAATTACCTGCAGATGGTGGTCCTAGTTGGGGGGTATAAATATCTAACCACATCAGAAATTATCCATAAAATTTACAGCTTAGGAAAACCATGTGTGTGGCTCTTTAGCACCCTAAATCTACAAAGGCTTCTCTAACACTCTCCCACAACAGGACAGCAAGATGAGGGAGGCAGCGTAACGGAAGGAAATCAAACCAGCCCTCCCCTCTAAATTGTTTTTTATTTACCCAATGCAACCTGTCCCCTTGCTGACATGTGAATGGAATAAATCGTTTAAAAAAGCGAAATATACTAGTGATGTTAAATGTATCCTGCTGCAAGTCTATCAGATGAAACAATCTCCTTTATAGGTGGGTTAAAAGCAAGACTATCAATCATTATAATATGGAAGAATGGCTTAGGGATAGAGCTGTTACGACTGGGCAAGATATACTATACATGTCGTGATTTAAATGAGAATATATATTTGCCCATAAAGCTATTACACAAAGTTTCCATCAGAGCTGGAACCAGCCCTACATGCATAACTAGAGATGCATCATTCCACTGGCTGTCTGCTGATTTACACAAACATGTGGTTCTGGGCTACTGTTCACTGACTGACAGCACTTTTGGGACCTTGATAGCAGTCTGAAGGCAGTAATGAGCCCCCAATCTAAGAGGGAAAGTCAGCATAGATGCTCAAAAATGGAGTCATTGTGAGATTGCGATCAAAAATCTAGAAAGGTTATGACAGAGGGTTATGGGGTTCAGTCACATTTGCTGGTGCCTGTGATGGATGTTATGATATACTTGGGATTATCACTATGTTCTCAAGTCTTAATTTCACTTGGAACCACAAGAGGGCAATTGTGTTAGAAAAAGCAGCAAGCAGCTACCAATAAGATGTCAATTGACAACCTATGCATTGCAAGTTTTTATGATTTAAATACAATTATTGTAAAAACTGTGACAGATTTAAATATAAAGGTTAAATTATTAACCAGTAGGTGGCGCTACCACCAAACCCTTAAGATTCTCTCAAGGCACGGTCTCAATGTCATACTCACACTAAGTATTGCTAAGATTTAGCCTTACTTCCTGTTTTGCTTTCAAATCTAGCAAAGCTGCATTACAGGTAAAAGTTTGAAATATTCACACTGCTATAATAACCAGGATACTCATGAGTCATATCCTGACTAGATGAAAGGATAGAAACTAAATTTTAAATCAAAGACGGGGAATACGGCTGACCTTTAAAAGATGGCTATCATTGCACCCAAAATCCAAGATGTTGTGGCCAATTCCATGAGCAGAGGTTCTAATGATTGACTTCACTGAATGACTTTGCATGACGCCAAAAACTAGGAGAAAAATGTATGCCTCCAGATCTAAGAGTTCAAAGCTCTGACCAAAAGAAAAACTTGAGCAGCTGGTGATGCAATAGCATTAGCAAGTGGGATGCCAAAATGCTGGTCACAGGACTATTCAGATCTTCACCAATTGACCAGAGTGACCAGATGAACATGATAAAAAAATAAAAAATAAAAATTACATGCTGACTGTCATTACTCATATTCCTTATGGTTACACATTGTGGTGCAGGTTTAATTTGAATAATAAAAATAATATTAAAAAAACCAACCACATCAACATCAGTTTAAAATGTTTATTTATAACTATAAAACCAACTTTAATGCCAGATATGGGAAAGTAGTTATATAATAAGCACAGTCTTGGTTTTACTGGGATGTTAGGTCACTCTATCCCTAATTGGTTTGCCAAGTTTTCCTGATACAAGGTTTGCAAAAGACTCTTGGCTAGAAGAACAAAGACTGTCTACTAAATATGATTTAAAAAATTTTAAATTTTAAATTTTTTAAATTTTAAAAAGTTTGTCAAATTTAATCTCATCAGCGCAAAACTTGGAGTGGCCGTGTCTTTCGCCTTTATCATAGAGATGTCTGCAGGTGACATCACCGTTATTGCTGGGAGGCTTTTTTTTTAGGCCTACCATCTTAATGCACCTTTAAGAGAAAATCCAGAAAGAAAAAAAATGGAAATGAACACAATTGCACAAATGCTGTTGTAATTGCATCACAGGTGCGCACCTCCTGGTCTCAGTGATGGAAAATGCTGTGGGAATTGAGCCAATGCACTTCCCTGGAGGCTCCTCTGTTCTGCTGAGGAGAGGCGGTGGGAATGGGTCACAGAGATGTAGTGAGAGAGAGAGACGGATGGAATGGTCACCCTGTCCTTGTGATGATCTCTGAGTATATTAGATGGCGTCAGTAGGCTCTAGGAGGTAATCACAGTGTTTATTGTCACAGGTGGACCACTGTGTACGACTCCGTGCTGGAGACCCAGCTGTAGGGACCAGCATCACTGTCGGCCAGTGCGTGTTTGTGCACTAGTGTTTGTTGCGGTGTGTACTACACTGCCAGAGGCCTTTTTTCTGACAGTGCTCTGAAGTAATCACATTTGACCTTATAAGAAAGTGCGTGAGGGTGTTTGGTAGAAAGCTATCAGAAATATTCTTCTCTGCTCAGATATTTGCATGCCGCACAAACACACAGCAACCTAAAAACCTGTTGGTTTGTGTGAACAAGCCTTGTTTTTACTTGCTTGGTGATAGATTGTGTCAATATCGCCTGTATCTCATTTACTAGTGTTTATTGCAAGTGCTACAGGGTCACGTGCCTGAAAACCCAATTGTTATGAAATCAACCCTCTAGATCAAATGATGAGTATGATGCGATTTGAGATCGAAAATGTCAGCGGAAAAACGATAACATCTCCTCAGTGGCCCCGAGTCAAGTCAATTTTCCCTGCGGAAACCAGGATAAACAGCACCACCAAGAAGAGTGGGATTTGATTTGGCCTGTTCGACAGACAGAGAAAACAGGAAAATGATGGACCGGGGTAGAGCGTAATTGAAAATGAAAACGATGGAGCGATGAGGAGGAGGACTCCGCCAGACAGTGTGGCGAGTCTTGGCTGAGCTCTTGTTTCTCCTAAACAGCTGATTTCCTCCTCAATCACATAGACCATCAGTGTCTCTTTCTCTCTCTGTGTGTGTGTGTGTGTGTGTGTGTTTGTGTGTGTCCCGACTCATGTCCACTAAATCTCCCAGTTCATCCCAGGACAGACTGTCAGGTTCAGACGCCCAGGCTCCACCCAGACTAGCCTAGTGAAGACCAGTGACATCTACAAAAACTCTCACTGTACTCACTCACGCTCTCTCTCTGGAGTGCTGGAGTCGACAGAAGGTTAGCCAGTGATCTCTCATCACTTTCTTTATGGACTCTAATAATACAGGGAGAGAGAGAGAAAGTGAGCATCTTTATCTTTTGAATGACAATGGATTTCTATCCAGTACAAACCTATCTATTGCTGGTTTCATCGGGCGCACGCGCCTGGACCTAAGTTAACTTCCGGTCTGTGTTGTGTATATCGGTCTGGCTGCGGTGCCATCTACAAACGCAGTTAAAGTCAAGGTGATGAGGAGACTGAAGTTGGGCTCAGGTGGCTGTGCTACGGGATGTGTTTCCCATACATTTATTTATTTTTGGAGACTCGCAACAATTTTAAAACTGATCGATTTTCAAAAAGGCTTCGTTAAATAAACATGAGTAACGTAACCTTACGTAACGTACTGCACGTTTAATAATAATAATTCCTTACATTTATGTTTAAATATCAAAGCGAGGCACAGGTGTTTTTATATCGCTGTATTTCTGAAAGAAGACTTGCATGTTATATGCGTGATAAAGCAGCGTGTGAGCGTACCAGCTCTGCTTCGTTTACAGCTGTTACTGGGGAAACCTCTATTTCTCGCGCTTTATGTCTATGCTTTAAAACATCTCCTGCTGGCAAATAATGAATTAGCATTTTCATTAAGTCCGCCTGATCCACACAGAAAAACACATTTTGTTTGTTATCAAAAAATATCTACTCTAGAGGGACTTGGCTGTTGTTATTGATTCTATTTGGAGTCTACCGGAAGTTAAGTTAGGTCCACAAAAGCGCTCACGCGCATTAACGTTTGTTTATGTTGATGCCGTTGAAACCGTCTATACTCAACATTACCCCATCTTTAGTATTCCTTTCCAGCTGTAATCAATAATTAGGGGTCTTCCTTTGTTGTCTCTTTATTTTTTTCTGTCAGCTCCATCCTGAAGCCTCATCATGCAATGATTTCTTCTGAGAAACACAAAAAGGAAAAATAGGATATGCGACATATGCATTACATGGGGTTCTTCTCAAAGGGAGGTATTAAAATGGACAATTGTCACGAAAATGCTGAATATTGTTTTGGTTGTTTATTAATTATGAAATAAGTGCAATATTACTCAAGGGAAAAGTTAATTTTTCTGTTATAAAATGCTAATATATTTACGCTAATAAACAAAAGCATGCCACTTTGTGTTTCTGTTGAGACTCAATGAGGTATTACAACGAAGGCTTCGAGTTAACCGCAAAAGCAATGGAAAAGCGTGGAAAAGCTCAGTTGCTGGAAACATTTACATGACTATTCTATCTGCAAATAAACTCCAGCAGATTTTCCAAAGCTATGTGTGACAAATATGTGCGGGTTTGTGAGTGTGTGTGTTTGCAAGGGTGGCGAGAGAAATACAGAGAATGTTTGCAAGATACAAAAAGCATTTTGATATATAACTCATGTCAAGGGCTGTTAGTACACACACACTGAGGGAATTTCAATCAAAGAAACTAAGTTTAGGTGAGCCTAAAAACAACAGATGGATAGAAGGAATTCCATACACATGAATCAAACTGTAATCACAGTTGAATCATTGGTCCATCATATTTTCACCATGGATGTTCAAAATAATTATATAATGGTTTTAGAACATAACAGTGTCCATTCTTTTTTTAGCAACCTGAAGTATTTTTTCCCTTTCATTTCTCCATAGACATGAAATGTAAATAGTATAAACATATCCCAATATAATATCCATAGACAGTTATAAGTAAGCCATCAGTTGACTGATTTCCCCTGAAAAGTGTAAACACTGTGGCTCTTCCAAATATTTGCGCTGTTTAGTTGAGCTTCCCATCCAGCTCAAAAGAGAATCACTGGCTCGATCAATGGCCTGAGTTTGGGGCGGGACTGTCTTTTTGACTGTCCAAGTGTTTGGGGAACCTGTTTGAAAGCGATCATTATGTTTGCTATGCCATTCGTTAGCGCTAGTGGCCAGTGTTTCCATGTCTGCTTATTAAATCATCACTTAAAAACTTCATTGAGTTCTAAGCCCTGAAACAATCTAACCTGCATAATGAATACTGACTGCATTGACTGAAACTCATTTTAGGATTTAGGATGTTGTAATGCTTCACTGGTAAATATGATTTATAAAAAAATAAGTAAAAATAAAACAAACCACGTGTTGCTTGGCTTTCTACACTGTATCTCAGTCATTTTATTTTGAAAGGTTTACAGTCTATGGTTTATTGCTAGAAATCTATTTCTCTACTGGAACTTCTCTACTGAAACTGTCACATTATCTAGACTGAAAACACATTTCTACAAAGCTTTACAAAAGCACATTTCTGTCGAAATAAAACTGAATAAAATAAACAAGAAATCACATAACATTAGAGGTTGTGGCTGTGTTTGAATTACTGATCATATAATCCAATTAACAGTAAAAAAACATTTAAATTTAATTTAGCTTAATGAACTGAATTAATATGACATTAAATCAGTGTAAACTGTCAAGATGAACAGAACTACACTAGCTGAGGAAAGTGAACAAAATATTGGTGAAAAAAAAAACATTTTGCAACAAAAATAAGGTAACAGAAAAAGAAACAAACAAACAAAAAACTAATTAATTTACTATAATTAATCACAACATGATCATCACAACAGATTATGAATAATAAGCACACAGAAACACTTGAAAGCATAAAATAAAGGAATAAAAAGCTTGTATTTCATAAATACGAAGAGATCCATCGGCTTCATGCAACTACTAACACAGATTTGTTTATTTTATATGAAAAGCAACTGATAAAGTGTCCCAGTTTCACTTTATCATAGACTTTAAAAATATTTATACAAGTCAAGACTAAAGTTAAGTGTACTTGTCTGGACAACAGGTTAATACGTGACCACAGCTATGAGGTTCTGCCGGATTGGAGGGGAATCTAAAATACAGAGGCAAACATGTCTGACAGGGTAATGACATCTTTATGAAGACCTTTCAGTCTCTCTGTTTTCCTGGAGCTATTTAACTCAGTCACCAGGAAACACGAGGGATGAGAGAAGAAAAGTAAGAAGGAAAGATAGAACAAAGAGAGTGAAAGGGCTTAATTTGAAATGTAACATAGTAAAAGCAGGTCTGAGATGGAAACATGAGTGTGGAGCCAAGCGGTTGGGGCAGGGCTGGGGTTGGGTGAAAAAGGGCCAGGGAAAAGTGGCTATTTCCCCTCGCTGTGCTCTATCAGATTAGCATCAATACACAGCCTCATCGCCACTGACATGAGAATGCATATGAAACTGAGATGCAAATGTGAGAATGGAACAGGAGGGATGAGACAAATCCAATACACAAACCATATATTTCAGAAATTAACTTCATTATAAGGGGTGATATTTGCCGCCTGGAATTGATTTTCAGGGAAATGTACATATTTCTAAAATAGTAAAAAAGAAAAGAAAGAAATCCATCATTTACTAACCCTGATGTCAATCCAAAAACCCATTTAAAGTTACATTTTATCAATGAATCAGTTGATCTAGGTTACAAAACCATCCAGAATTAGTTGGTTCTTAAATTCAGTTCAGTGACTAAACAAATTGAGTTGCAGCAGTTAACAGTTAACCGTTAACCAGTTTTCTTGTTTTGGGAAACACAGTACAGTTTCGGTCTGTTTAACGCATAAAGTTCTATTATGACTTCAGAAAAAATTGTATTTAGTAAGACGTACCTGCATGGATGGCTTTGAATTATACTTTTATTATGTTTTTGTGCCATTTCTGAAGCTTTTGTCTTTGTTCATTACAAAAAAAAAGAAAAAAGAAAATAAGAGTTGAGTAAATGGCCATTTTCATTTCTGGGTGAACTACTCTTGTACCCAGTTAACTGAAAAACAGAAAGAAAGACACGATAAAGACAAATAACCACACCTTTAGGTTTATTTGCATACAGCATTCACAACCATTTACAACTTATTTGTACAGTGCTATTTGAAATCTGAATTAAAACATTAGCCTACTTGGACTGCTTCACTATGAATTATGTAAGTGCCTTCTCTAGAAGTGCAGACATAAAAAAGTTCTTTCAGGTCATCTGTGTTTCTTTTAATAGTTCACATGTGAAACAAGCTACCCACAGTAAACCAGGACTCACACCACCAGAGTGTTCTGTAGACAGGGTGGCCCACAGGGTCCTTCAGTGTACAATCGTTTGTTTGTTTGTTTGCTGCTTTGCTTGAAGGAAGACATTTAAATGGGATGCTTTCTGAACCATTGGACACCAAATACCTTGAATAGATCCACAGACATGCACACACTTACTCATACGCACGCACAGGCATTTAAAGACCTTAGAAGAATGAGACAAGCACTACATTATGCCATGGTCACACAGGAAACATCACAGAAAAACTATTTATATAAACAATTATTTTATGTTTACTGTACAGTGCCATTCAAGTTTTTGGGTCAGTAAGATTTTTTTTTAATGCTTATTAGGGTATCAAGCTGTAAGGTTAGCAACATGTTAACTGATTAAAACTGATTAAAGTTAGAAAGCTTGATTAACACCAACAGGGGCGGCTTTGTGTCTGGGGTCAGAAGGGGATACATAAAGCCAAAGAAACTCACATATTACTGGCATAATTGAATTTTGTTTCATTGAAAGCATGTGCACATCCAGGACCTTGATGACAATTTCAGCCCATGGCATAGAGCAAAAAAAAAAAAGTAAAAAGTAAAAGTGATGAAAAGCTAGACGGAAAAAGACATCGTTTAAGTGTATCAGTCTTTCAGGTATGTTCTTAATTTAGCTTATCTCACTGAATGTTGTACCTCACATTATAGAAGTAAAATGGCTTGCAATTGCCCTTTCATGTTCACTGTACAGTGCCGTTCAAGTTTGGGATCGGTAAGATTAAATAAATAAATACATAAATGAAAGAAATTAAGACTTTTCAGAAAGGACTCATTAATATGTTTAACATTTTGGAAACTTACTTTGAGATTCTTCGAGACATTTTGGGATAAATATTACACTTACTGAAGTCATCACAGGATGAGCTTAATACTTAGAGACCACATGAAAGTCAATGAATCTGTGTAATAGATAAGGACCCATGCGATGCTACGGAACTACTGAATGACCCAAATAACTAGATCCAACTAAAAGCTCAATCGTTAATAAAAGACTCTCAAAGAGAATTGGAATGGGCAGAACAGCACAGATCCCGGATAAATGCGGCTGAAATGAGCTTTCTCCGTAGGGTGGCTGGGCGCTCCTTTAGAGATAGGGTGAGAAGCTCGGTCACTCGGGAGGAGCTCAGAGTAGAGCCGTTGCTCCTCCACATCGAAAGGAGCCAGCTGAGGTGGCTCTGGCATCTATTTCGGATGCCTCCTGGACGCCTTCCCAGGGAGGTGTTCCAGGCACGTCCCACCGGGAGGAGGCCCCAGGGAAGACCTAGGACACTCTGGAGGGACTTTGTCTCCCGGCTAGCTTGGGAATGCCTCGGGGTTCCCCCGGAAGAGCTGGAGGAAGTGGCTAGAGAGAGGGAAGTCTGGGCGTCTCTGCTTAGACTGCTGCCCCCGCGACCCGGCCCGGTTTAAGCGGAAGATGATGGATGGAGAACAGCACTAGATGACAATATCGATTTTGTGATTTCTGAAGCTTTGCAGCCCCTGGTAAACATTTTCTATGCAAAATAATAAACTTCTGCTTTTTTATTCTTTAGATAAATCAAGTAGTTCAGAACTATGTGAATAATTTCTTTTTTTTTTGAGTGAATTATTTCTTTAAATTCTTATTATATCAATCATCTGTCTTCTATACAGTATACTCTGTAAATCGACTTTTATAACTGAATCCAAGAGTGAATCTACATACAGTAATGTAAAATTCTAATTAGACCACTAACAATTTATACATCATTTCTAATTGTGCCAACATGGAAAAGTTCTGGTGGCTGAGCAGTAATCTCCCATTTCCATTTCATTAAGTGTGCCTGAAGGCACACAGAAAGCAGCAACCTTCCCAAACTGTTTATAAGTCAAGCTAATCTATTTCGCTCTCAAACTCAAGCAAAAAAAATGAGATAATGATCCTGAATATAAGAAATGGGAAGAAGGATCTGCTTCTTACAAAAAGTGGGCATGAACAGAACAAAGTGATGTGGTCTAGAAAAACCCTTTTTTTCTCATTTGGAGAGGACAGGAGTGATAAAGTTTACTCTCCTCTGTATTTTCTCGTTCAGATCAGCTATTGTGCCATTGTGATGAATTAGCTGTAACTCAAGACTACAAAGCTGTTCATGTATATGCTGTCTCTGTTTACTGTGACAACATGTCCTCACTCCCGGGAGCACGTAACAGGTTTTATTTGACTTCAGGCCATTTTTGTTACTTGTATTTTTGCGTACCCATATCAGTTATGAGTTGCTTGTTTGTACTGACACATATATTTACACTGGACTTAAAGGAAAAGTTCCTCACCCTCGTGTCACTCATAATTTTGTTCTTTTATATGTTTCAAAATCTCTACAGTGCTATTTAACACAAAACAAATATGCCAAAAAAGCAACATAAAATTTGTTCACTCAACCCATTCACTATATTCCAAATTCTCTATCAAAGTAATATGATAGAGATATGCGAGGAACATACCACAATTTAAGTACTCCAGTCTGCTAACAATTCCCCGGCAAACATAGCCAATGAATTAAGGCCCATTCACATGAAGAAGAAGAATTCATTATAATAACTATATTAGCACCCACACCAACCGTCTTGATGTTTATTTATTTTTACAGCTGGAAAAAAAATAGTGACTTTCTGATTAGACATAAACAATTAAATGTGTTTAGAATTTAAAAAATGTCTGTCTATCCCAACAGTGCATGAGAATGCTTAAGTGATCATGTGTTAACTAGAACGTGATAAAAATGCCTAAATGTATCATTATTTGGAAAAAACGTCTCAAGCACACAAAGAAATCACTTGGCAGAAATTGCACTGTGGCTTTAAGCTCGTCATACACTCACAGAGCACATGTGAATTTTCTCTTGATCATAGGTACAGGTGGGCTGGTTCTTTATCACACACACTTACCCAATCCAGCCTCTACAGCCAGGGCAGTTTGTGTGCAGTCCTGCACTCAGGTGGAAACTTCAAAGCACGCTACACTCTCACAGCAACAGACACAGAGCAGGTAGGCACCATCCACATTCTCAGTCTGTTTACTTATTCACCAGAAATGATAAATCACAGCTAACCTGCGAGAAGAAATAACAGTATTTATAAGAACAATGCATGTAGATCATTACAAATTACTTGTGCTAAGATTATCGTAAACCTAAATAAGACAGAGGACAGATCCAGAGACTTAAGTGCTTAGTTTGCATAAGTGTTTTTTTTAAAGGACACGAGGTGGACAACAATTTGAGTCAAGTCTTAAAGACCAGTCATTAGCCTACCAAATCCTCCCCCAAAAAGTGAATGCTATTCCTTGTTTCCTGTTGCTGTCAGACAAAGATCAGAAAAGAGGCATGTGAGAAGCGATAAACCTATTCTGCTAAGATTTTGAAGCATTAGAGGAAGGGCTGAGTCAGGATATGGGTGACACTCGAGCAGCTTTAGGGAGGACAAGTCTCAAGCTTTAAATGAGAGCACAAAAGGTGTCTAAGAAAACATGCTGTAATCTAAGAAAACAATGGACTCAAATGACCCACAAATGTGAAAACAGATAGCAAAAGTATTTTTTTCCATCTACTGTATTTCATACTTAAAGATAGATTTATGTTATAAATTTACAACAGATATTATTTGTCGAACATAATTAGTGATGTATGAACTGAGCCATTAAGAATTTGTTACAAGTGATAATGCATTCTGTTCAACTTGTATGTATGCCTCGGGGAATTTTCTTGGAATGTCTAAAAAGCTGACAGCACAAAACTTAATGTTGCATAAATATTACATGCTAATTTGTTTCTATTAAACTTAAACTTACAACGTGCTGTTGTCACGTATTTCAGGGACATTAAAAATGTCAACATCTCTGTTTTTGATATGTGCTTCGGGGCAAAAATTAATGGAGCTTGGCTAACACAGTAGCACTTTAAGCAGTACTATAATGCGGAAAAGTCCTTACAAGGTGACAGCTAAGTCCTCATCTCAATTCCTCTTAAATCTCTGACTTAACTAACATTACTGAGAAAAAAATATATAAAATAAAACAGAATGTACCACACCTGTAACCTCCAGGTGCCATCTTCCAAGATCTTTGCACAGATTAAAAGTGTTACGTAACATTACAATTTTGTCAACACAGTCTGGTGCACTGATCCACAGGAGCTTGTGATGGAACTGGTAAACCATTAGCCAAATAAAGTGCTTCTAACTTCCTGGGAACCAAGAAATTGAAGGTCATTATGGGTGAGACAGGGCCTAGGGCAAAGAAGTTCTGCTGCCCACATAGCGGGTGGTTTCGTGCGACTGAATACTGTGTATCTGCATGGACGTTATTTGCTTTAAATGGGCATGTAATGGTCTTGTAAAGCCCTCAAGCGGTGCAGGAAACATAGCAGAGGTAAGCTGTACAGGGACTCTGACATTCAGAACATTGCCATATGTCCCACATGAGCAGTTTATGTATATGACCTTCCCCTTTAGCTGATTGTGAGTGAAAGGATCAAAGTAAAAGACACAACCGTCCATTTAGAAGACGATGCGGTTTGAATGTGTCCTGTGCAAAATAAGAAACTGCACTTCTGATTTATTTAAACATAAGTATACATTAGCATAATATTGACTGGGTCTCTAAACCCAGAGCAATGTGCTACCTGACAGTCAAGAATATTTAGTACACAATGAAATTTATCTCTGAAATACGGTGTCGGTCAGGTCAAAACAATAAACAAAGCAAAGTAGGGGCATGTTTAGCATTCAAAGACACTTAGTGCTTACTTGTGCAACAATGATTTGATAGAACATTGGCATCCTTTACCTGACCACATGATTTGGTACCAGTGTCTGTCTTGAGAGACGGTCGTCTGAAGGACAGAGCAGAATTACACCATTTTAGTATGCGTTTTGTTTAAATCTTTGTGACTTTCCATTCACAGTGTCTGACACAAAAAGTGGCCTGTCCAGTAAATTGAGAAATTGTTTATGCAAGCACAAGATGCAGTTTTTGAGAAGCTGATTCTGTTTCCTCGGGAACTTGACCACAAAGTGATTCATCGCTAAATGAAATTATGTGACTACATTAAATGGATCGTTCACCCAAAAAGTAAAAGTACTCATCATTTAAGTCATAAGTTTACATTACACCCTCGTGTCATGGCATGACCATTTGAATGCAATTACGCTGAACTGGGAATTATGTTGTTAAGCTTAAAAAAGGATGCAACGGGAACACAGACAATTACAAAATTAGCAAGGCATTCTTCAGAATTTTTCCTTTTATATGCTGCAGAAAAAAGTAATGCACGAGGGTGGGATAATGACTACAAAATATCTGAGGTTAACTATTTTAAGGGCCTAAACTGTGAAAAATCACCATGGAGTCAGTTCTAATTGAGCTATCTGAAGAGGCCATTGTAAATGTCTACACAAACATTCGTCTACACTACCCCTTCCATTGTGGGAAACAGTACAGTGTTTATGCACAACAAAATATTGGTAATGATGGGAATTGATGATGTGTGTAATTTGGAATGATCATGATACAGAGATTGCTTTGTGGGCCAATCTAATGCTCTAAACATCACAACATTGGCTAAAAACAGAATGTAAAACTAACAGTCATGCTTTCAAGTTGACTATCAAATAAACTTATGGTTCAACACAATCAATTAATTTGATATTTTTATGAGTTTGGGCACCAATTTGGGCAAATGTACACTGAAAAATCTACATCATAAATTTTAACCCATTTTGGTGTTTGCAAATGCACAACGGCCATGATATGTCACTTTCTTTGGAGCAAGACTGTAAAATGTGTAATTAAAAAAAATATATTTGAAATAGTGTTTTCTCAGCATATCAAACAAATAAAAAAGTAAGTATCCACTGGTAGGATGATGCACAGAAATTACACGTTCACATTCACTGAAGCAATAACTAAATGGATAATAAATACATTGTGGAAATTAAGTTTAAGCAATCTGCATTGTTTTTTCACACAAATATTAGAGACAAAACCACAGGGCCTCTTCTGTTTGTATCCAACAGTTCACAAGAGAACATAATTGGATGATACTTTGACTATTTCACACAATTAGAGAAATATCAATACATAATCTGGCAAAAACATTCATGGCCCTGTGTCCAGAGGAAATGCACGCCAGTTCAGCCAGTTAACTTAGTGGAACCTGCAGCGCAGTATGACTGGGTGGAGGTAGCAATAAGTGGAGAAGATGCTTATAGTGGTTTGGCTCTAAAAGATTAGTCTACTGCCAAAGGTTCTCCCAATGGAAAGCTTCCATTCCCTATTAATTTACCTTCTCAGGGTGTTGCAGGTCAGAGATCCTTCCTGAAATGGTTAAATGGAGAAAACACAGGACTTCACCCATATTATGGTTTCTTGCTATCCTGGTTGAGCCCACTCACCCTGCAGTAAAAAAAAAACAGCTCTTTATCAATGCGGGAAATCAGCAAATATTTCCTGAAGAACAAAGATCATTTTAGGAATACTTTACCAAAAATGAACATTCTGTGGTCATTTACATATGATTTGATTTGACAGGTTGCTGATTTAATCACATTGAAGTTGGTCTCAAGCTTTAAAACTTCTAAAAGAATGCACCATGGAAATATCATAAAATTAGTTTATACAAGTTTTGCACTATATTCCAAGTTCTCTGAAGCCATATGACAGCGTTGTGTAAGAAATGTACCAAAATGTACATTTTTGTTATCCAGCAAATGGTTTTGGGTGAGTTATTACATAAAGTACATTTGACCAAAATATTAATTGGAATCACTTTTATGTCCGACAGAATTAAATTAAAAAACCCATTGTACATCCATAATCTAAAGTATTTGTAAGCGAAAATGGTTATATCGCAATACTTGATGTTATCAGGAACTGATTATATTTGGTAAATGGAAGTGGTTGGAGGACAGGGATTGAAATAAAAGACAAAGCAAATTATTGCATTTTGATATAATAACAAAATTATGTATATATATTTTGTTTGTTTTGAATAAAATGCAAGTTTGAAATACATTTTGAAATTAATTAAAAAATGTATATATTTATAATGTAAAATTCATATAAAATTGACATTTCTACACTCCTGAATAATCTTTTTGACAGCTTCAAAGTAACAAATTACAAAATTAGTGCAAGTGAGACAACACTTCTAATAATGAATGAACAGCACAAGATTTAAATTACACCAGGTACCTACAGTAAATTACATACAAACACATGTACTGTAAGAATTGCTCAGCAACCAAAGCCAAACTAATCAAAAGAGACAAACTAAAAAAGGCAAACCGAGAATTGAAGATATTATATTTCTCAACTGCTACAAAATGCGGTTACATTTCTAAGAATTCCACAAACTGGAAAGATCACAATGGTTTGTTGCAATGAGGTTTGCATCTCCAGGCAACAAATCTATTATGATAAACTGTATTGACACTGGACAAAGGGAGCTCTGAGAAAAAAAAAAAAGAATTACCAATAATAAACATTTATCTTAAAATAGAACTGGGAAGGCAAAATGTACCAGTCAAACCAACATTCCGCCAAAAAGTTCTGATGAAACATATGAATAAAGTTCCGAAAAAAAAAAAAAAAATCCACCACTGGAAAAAATCTAGAAGACTCTCTCTCTCTCTCTCTCTCTCTCAATTCAATTCAATTCAAATAGCCTTTTTGGCATGATAGAAATACATTTTGTATTGCCAAAGCATTAAGACAACAAAGATAATGGTTTGACATCTTAACATTTATTTACAGTATATACTATGTTTTATAGAAATAAATAAATAATAACGATTTTCGATCCTGTGTAACAGTATTTCAGTTTTGCCGTGTGAGAGCGTGTTTATTGGTTGTTTGTATCTTGATCGTGTTTGTCCCTCAGGTGATGGCTCGATGCAAAATATTTTGCAGCAATATTTGCAGATTTGGCTTTTTCACAGAGAATGAAACAAAGATTTTCGGTTGGGCTACAAATGTTAGATTGGGGAAATATTTGATTAATTTTGGGGTAACAGTGGTCTCTGTTTCGATTTCTCCCAGACTGCGGTGGGAGCAGATTCTCTCCTCACGGGAGAGCCAGGTTTGTCTGCATTGCCCAGTCTCTATGGCCAGACTGTGCTCGCAGAGTCTGTACATCATCAGTGTTTTCCTGAGTTTGACATCAGCCAGTGTGCTCAGGTAGTTTGCCATGGTGTACTTACGATTTAGTGCCGAATAACATTCTAATTTGTGTTGGTTTTTAATGGTGTTTGTTCAATGTGTGACATATTTGTCTTTCTCTGTGTTGATGATTTGTGTGGGCCGAATGGTTGAGAGTGAGTGTGAGCTCAGAGGCTAGGTGATCTCTGTCGGTGTGATCTCAGTCAGTCTCAGCACCAGGTGAAGGAGGGGACTCTTAGTGAGCCTCAGCTCTTGATCTTTCAGGGCTTTATAATGGTATGTGCTGGGATTGCTTGTCTTTAGGCGTTTCCAGAATTTGATGTGTCTTTATTTGGATGTGTAAAAGGAGAAGGTATTGGTCTAATTTAGCCCTGCATCCATTGTGTGTTTTTCTGTGGACTTAGTGTATTCTTTTACAAAAATCTAAATGCAGATTTTCAATTGGATTGAAAAGTTTAAAAAAATAACAGGTGGACCCCAGACTTCACTGCCATATAGTTCAATTGGTTCAATAACTGATTTGAAAAGTCCAAGCCAGATTTGGACTGGAATGATCTTTTAATGGCATACAAAGCCCTTTGAGCTTTCTCTTTGAGCTCTTTCACAGCCAAAGTAAAGTTACCTGCTGGAGCAATTTTGTACATGTACATATTTATGAATTCTTTTTTTTTTTTCAGAGCCTCTCTCTCTCATTTATCTTTCCATCATTTCCACAGTATGGTATATTCATTGGTTACATAGCATCAGTGTTCATAAACAAGTAACAGAAACTAACACAAGAAAGCCCTAATTGCATTAATCTGCAAGATTTTTTTTTTTGTTGTTGTTGTTTTGTTCTTTTACTGACAAATAAATGCAAATTTAAAAACTGTAGATGCCAGTAGCAGGTGAGTTGAAGATCCCCAGACATGGTCCCCAGACAACACCTTTCAAAGGAACATGGAAACTGAACTGATGATCTAAAATTGTGTGTTCCCTTAACACTGAAAAACACACCATTTATACCACATTTATTGGATGGAGGGAGGCTATATTCCCAGTAGCTGGAAGTACATCCTTTGATAAAGGATTTATTGCATTTTAATCAAAGACGCCAGGAATTCATGCTAAGACACGCAACATGAAGTGCGTGAGAAGTAATTATAAGTATCTGTTTGCAATCTGTTCCATGTTAAACACAGACGTTCCTATTTTGGTGGTGTGGAAAATTGCATAATTTTTGTGATGCAGCTATGTGGTTAAGCATGCAAGTGTGTCTGTATGAAAGCCTGTGGTTGTGCGTGTGTGTGTGTGTGTTTTTTTTTTCCAAGTTATTTTGGTCATCATTACTAACAAATATGTATTTACACTGCTTCCCATCCATAAATGTAATGTGTGCATATTATATGCACAGGTGTGAAACCGCAGACAAAAGCCTGTAAATCATCCTGCTCAAGAGGGGAAGTCCACAACGTGGTGTTTCTGTTTAGCATTGACAAACAATGTTCAAAAACGGACAGAACAGTCTACCGTTACAAAGGCCATGAAGTGTTTAGACCTGTTCCAAAACATCTGTTTGCATAACTAAATTCTGTGCAAACATTTTAATAAGCTAAATCTAGTATTTCATAACAGGGAAAATATAGAGCAACACGCCTTCACTTGAAACAAGAGAGGAAAACATCTGTCAGCTGCTGTCCTACAGAGCTACATGCACATACTGTAGTATGTACTTAACACCCAGATTTTAGATTCTTCAATAGGGAAAAATGTGGATTATGTCAAAAGATCTGGTCTCTGTTCTGGTCCAGCATTCCATATGGTGTCCCCAAGTTAAACTTGTGTTAAGTCATTTCCATAAAATGGCCAAGCCACTGACCACAACCCTTTTCTTGTTCCACACATCCCCGCTCAGTCTAAAACAGCCTTAAAGTTGGTCCTAACACAACCCATGGCGCTTATGACCAAGAGAAAAAGTATGGTGGTGTTTAAAAAATATGTTCTCGTAAAGTTTAGAAATTACTACATTTAGCAGCAATGTACTAAAACAAAATACCACAATGTGGGTAAGACATTTTAGTTCTCATTTAAACAAAAACAACCAATTCAAGCCACATTTACAAGATAATATTATAGAGTGTTTACAGATATAAACCAAAACAAACAAGAAGCCAACTTGCCACCTTATTAAGCCACTTGAAAAATGTAACTTATCCACAAAAAATGTATCTAAATACCTATTTATAAAACGACTTGGTATAGATATTTAACATGTCTGTAAACCTAATCAAAATCCATTGAATTGTCAGTTGCATACACATCTCTGACTTTCCTGAAAACATGCATGGAATACAACATGACAATACAAATGCCCTCATAACAGTTACTGTCACAAACAAGGATGTGTTTACCGTAAATAAAACTCAAAGAAAAGAAATAGTTCACCAAATACGCTCACTAGCCATCAAACCATGTGCTTTTGTAACTGTGTTTTGTGTAAGCATGGTAAGACTTATCATACATCTACAGCACTGGCAAATCCTCCAAAGGCATAATTAAGATTTCTGTCAATATCCTTAATCTCCTTGTATATTGATTTATCGTTTGCCATGAGATTTATGGATGCCCTGAGAGGCCCATGCTTTATTTTTTTTCTGTCTTATTTTCTCGGCATAACAAAAGTTGTTTTCTCATAAAAAAAAAAAAACCCACCCACTTCTCTGGTCAGCTGCAAAAATCATTCAATCGACATCTGTCAAACCTGTTCTAAAACCGTGTAAATGTCCAGTCCTTCGAATTTGCTGTAAATGAAACCGACATGTTCAGAATCCATATCACATATGTATATATGCATCCAGTTCAGTATTACAGGTACACTGTGACTGTGAATCTAACTATGCATTCTCTCTTCTATAGACAGAGGCAGCATGAACTCGGGCACGGTACAGTATTGCGAAGTGAAGTGCAGTGACGAAATTCCTTGTGTGCTTACGGATGACAACTACTACTCCAAGAAGAAACGATATGTAAAAAAAGATGGGAGCTGTAAAATGGTTGTGCACCACGTTCCAGAGCAGTGGCTTCTCTGGGTCACTGACATCTTCACCACCCTGGTGGAGATGCGCTGGAGAGTCATGTTCTTGACATTTGCCTTCTCCTACATTTATCATGGCTCTTTTTTGGAATGTTGTTCTGGATCATCGCTTTGACCCACGGAGATATGAAAGACCCCACCAATGAGCCATGTGTTTATGAGGTTCGAAGTTTTACAGCTGCTTTCTATTCTCATTAGAGACCCAGACCACCATTGGTTATGGCTTTCGGGGGATGTCTGAGAACTGCATGATTGCCATTATTGTAGTAACCATCCAAGATGTCATCAGTGTCTTCATTGACACTATTGTCATCGGCATCGCAGTCGCAAAGATGGCATCTGCCCGTAAGAGAGCCCAAACGGTTGGATTCAGCATTGTGCTGTGATCAGCTTGCGTGAAGACCACCTATGTCTGTCATGGCGGGTTTGGGGACTTCCGAAGGAACCACATGGTAGAAGGAATGGCTCATGCACAGCTGGTACGCCACCTGGCACACAGTACAGGAAAAGTTAACGTTACATACAAAGACCTCAACATTGAAGAGAAGAACATCATCCTGGCCACCCCAACGACTATAGTTCATAAAATCACCCCTGGCAGTCCTCTATTAAGGTGAGCTGTAAGGACCTAAGGAAAGAGAACTTTGAGCTGGTGGTCTCTTTCACCTATACAGACGACTGCACAGGCATCCTTCACCAGACACGCACATCCTACACTCCAAGTGAGATTCTGTGGGGCCAGCACTTTCAGGAGATGATCAGGGTCACCCACAGGAACTACAGAGTGGACTACGCCCTGTTCAACCACACAGTTAAAGTCCTGGTCCCAGAATTAAGTGCAGAGGAGTATGACCTAAAGAAGTCCTCTCAACAGCCAAAACACAAACCGCTCCACATAAGTTCTCCAACAGCAGCTGTGGAATTGGTTAATGGGAATAGTCTTGAGGTAGAAAAAGCATCCACCAGCAGTGCTGTCCAAGAACACGAGCTATAACCGTGGCCTTGATACATCCTGACTCTGCTATAGCACTTTGAAATAGGGCTTCCTCATCATAGGGCATCACTATTGTAAGAAATAATGCACTTATAGTTAGATTTAGACATTAAGATGTGCTGTCAGTTAGCAAGAAGATCTTAAAAAGCCTTTCTAATATAGTATCCTGGGCTAGTTCTGGAAAATCTCATTAAAGCCCTGTAGTCCCTTTGGTTTGATTATAATGCAATTAGAGCACTATATTAAAAATAATATAAAAGTTTGTTTAATTAGCATCTTACTTATGTGTATATATTCTATGTGGCACTCAGCAGCCTTGCACAAACTCAATATCACTTTATCACAGACATAGAAAAAACATGGATGGACATTACAGACTCGTCTTCTATGACCTTGAAGGTTCTTTGATGTCAAGAGATGTAAAAAAGGACTTCCTCGATTAAATTATGAACCCAAACCTTCAACTTACATAAGAGGCAATGGGGTCAATTATCATGACAGTGACATTACCCGGAACAAACTGTGGTCAGTCAGTGTGTCTCTTAAGCACTAGCTGAGTAAGTGCAGAACACTGTTCCACCTTATTTTGCAAAGTGGTTAACCTTTCCATCCAAACAACTAATAAAAATTTTTGGAAACAGAGCCCTAGTAGCAATCTTCAATGGAACTTTTTTTTCACATTTCTGGTTTCATAGCAGCAGAAGTTGTCATAGTTGGGTAAATGTCTTATAGCAGTGAATGGGAGACTACCACAAGAATATTTTTGCATTCCCATTTTTGCAAATTGCAAAAGAAAAACTCCATGATAGTGTTTTCATGACTTTCAAAAAAGGGAAAGAAAAAAAGACTGATAACAGCAGTCACTAGAGAGAACGATCTAAAATTTTCCATCACTCCCATAGATGCTGTATTAAGAAAACGATTACATTAGCATTAACCTTTTTTTATTTGTTTTGTTTTGTAATTTGATTCAAAATGCCAATACTACAAAGCATAGTGTTATAAATGTATTCATAAAAAAAATGAAAATACAAAAAACTCTCGGAGGATTTACGATGCTGATGACCATTGAAATGCGTCATCACAGTCTTGTGAGAAGGGTTCATATTTACACACGCCTGCATCCAATTCCCCTGAGGACAATCAAATAAATGATAAATGAGTATTTAGATTCCATTGTGCAATGTATGACTGTGAAAGACCTCCCCTCCTACAACCACGCAATTCTGAAATACTTTTAATATAAATGTTAAAATGTATACATGTATAGTATATTATAATAAACAGATTATTCATATAAAAAAGATTTTAGTGAAGCCTTATAAAATATTATTTGATTATTTGTTATATAGTGTCACATTTTATAATTGTTCAACTATACACTGATGATATCACATTGACCACTTCCAATAATTTGGCCATGAAAAAAAAAAGTCCAGGATGTCCTTTTCAAAACAGACTGGGACTTAAAAACAGTGGCATGTATGGTCTCGAATATATTAACAAAAAACATATGTCTGCTACAGTGAATAAAATTGCAGGGTTTCAGACATGTTCCTCGGAAAAGTGAAGTCTCCAGGCCTCCAACCTTGTGGTTGGATGCAGTGCTGTCCAAGCATCGCCTCAAATTAGGCTGAAATGTAAACAGAGGCCGCGACAGCTCATGCACCATGTTTCGCCTATAAATAGTCTGTATAAAAAGTTATTTATAGACTTGAAGAAGAAAGTAACTAAAATAAGCACTTTGCAACAGCTTCACAAAATTAAAAGTTGAACATGGCTCATTAGTTATGATAAGTAAGCAGTGGTGACACGCAGCAGCCGGGAAGGGCAAAGGACTGTGGAACACTTGCTGCTGGGTTTCATTGGACCACTTATAAAGAGTGGAGAAACATTCCTCTGACTGAACAATAAATGATCATTACTTTATTTCATAATGGTTCTTGAATTACTGATTCCCAACAATACAACACACAGATGCTGGAAGACAAAGCCTGGATAATGTCGGAGAAGTGCTGTGGAAATGCATACATTGGATCCTATACTAAGTTATTTTGATTGATCATATTTCATAATGGCAAAACCCAGAAGAGCACATTGGAGACGGTTATGACTAAACTGTTGTCTGTCAATGACATAACCTTGACTATAAGGCTGCAATAGTATTTCGTGTTAATTTAGTTTAGACAGGATTTGTTAATGAAACGAAATATCTTTATAAAGAAGTGTGTTATTTAAATCTGAAGCCTGATAAACGATGTCCACATTGCCTTTGGTCTCATAATATCTCATAATTCCATATCTGAGGTCAGTGTGGGGATTATGCTATTTTTCTCAGTGTACTTGACTTTTCAGTTAATAATTTTCACAGCGAAACCGGGCGAGATTTGGGCGAAGTCACTTTTTTGTATTACTTGTAAACAAATAAATACCGTATGTTTTGTCGAAATAATGCCAGACATTGAGAAAAATCGTACTGCTGCTATGGTTACCTCCTCAGGCGAACGCGGCTTGTGTTTGTCAGCGTCTGTTTAGTCCACTGTAACTGTGGTGGTCGCTGAAATGTTTTTGAAAACTCTGCTGACACATATGCACACTTATGAAAGAATAAATACTTTTTAGACTCCCACAAGCTTTTGTTTTGGCTTCCATTGGGGGATTCAAGCCTTAATTCGCAAGCCGCTGTGGTTCCGTGTTCACTTGCTCTCTCCAGTCTGATTGTTTTAGCCGCGCGTGAATCATCGGATTGGCCGGTTTTTAAGAGAGTGGGCGTGGTCAGCTGTTGCGTGCTGTTTAAATGGGTTTGAAGCCTAGAAGGAACAGCACATGAGTTACCGAACGCCGCAAACAAGAGGAGAAACGTGGACATTTATGTTCTTATGCTTCATTTAAAAAACTGTTAATACGTTGCGCGGAGATAATCAGATCAATGAGAAGACAGTGTGGATATTAAAACCATTCGTGGGATATTTTTATATATGAAAACTGTTTCGTGTTCATTTACAAATGACTAGGTAAGGTCGCAAATATATTTGCTGAGATATTTTGCAATTGTAAATAAACCCGGACTGTCTGACAATATTAAGTGTTTTGTGCTATACGTTTTAATTTGATTTCATTAAGAATGTTGTGGCTCATTTGACTTTTGATAGCAGACAGTCGCGTAGTTTGAGAACACTGTTGAGTGAAAGTCTATTGGAGACACATTATGTCAGTAAAAAATAAAAATAACAACAACAAAATCCCTGGGAAGCATATCACGTAATCGAACAGTCTTAGTTTGAGCTAATTTAATATTATTTATAAGTGAAGCACTAAAAGAGATTTCACATGATTTTTTATGGAATGGTAACAAGATATTAAAATCTATTTTATCGATTTTGATTTTCTCTGATGATAAATACACAAGGTGACACCACATCCTGAGTTTTCTTATTACTTATTACATGTATTAAGTAGTTATTCAAAAGAAGGAAACTG